>NC_051039.1:101887-111887 GCF_904848185.1 Acanthopagrus latus | reverse complement strand
GCCTCACCATCCTCAGGACATCCAGCAGACTCCATCACCTGCTCCAGTCTGACCTGCAGCAGCTTAGCCTCCTCACAGCAAACACCTCAACATCCTCACTCTGCCCTGCGTGGAGCACAGGTTCAGCCTCAACTTCCTGTGTGTTATCACCGAACCAACGACACCGCTGACCCCCAAGACAGAGCCACCGCCACCAGCAGCGGCAACCCCGGGCAGAGAGCCACCAGCCCCGCTCCATACAGGCAGTGTTTCCGCATTGTACAGGCCTGGCGGGCTGACCTGACCTGACCAGGCCAAGGAGCCCTGCCGCCAAAACAAACAAAAAAAAATTATGTGCCAAAAATAAGCCAACTCAATTCATTCATAAATCAATAATCATTTAGCGCCTCTGTGCAGCGCGACACGACTCAACCTGCTTCACTGTCTAGTAACGATCCGAGAACCGATGCTGAGAGCGCGGGCATATATTCTGGGATGTTTAAAGTTTATTAGCTAACCAACTATGGCACCGCAGAAGAAAAGAAAAAATATCACAGGTGACAGACAACTTAATATAAAGAAGTTTTTATGCCATACTCCGGAGCCAAGGAAAATAGATGAAGGGAGAGTAAAAGAGGCAAAAATGACAGGTGCAGGTGAGACGGTGGAAAGGGGGGCAGATTGCAGTGGAGAGGGGGGCTGCTCGAGGACCATTAATGCCCCTGACACCGGTCCGACTGCCGACCCCGTCTGATGGGTGACCGTGGGCCCGGACCGACTGCCGACTCTTGTCCGACGGGTGACGCCAGTCCGACTGCTGACCCCGGTCCGACGGGTGACTGCAGGCCCGGACCGACTGATAACGTTGACCCAGCAGAAAAAGAAAAATACAGCTAAACACAGAACATCTGGCTGGGATCCTGAATGGCTTAATAACCATAACCATAGGCCTTGGTTGTACCACACTCCCCATGGTAAGTTTACAATTTGTTGTTTAGCTTATATTTTTGTTCTGATTGAGGAGCTTCTCTCTCTCTTTTTTTTGGGAAGCAATAATGATGAAAATAACACAGACAATAGGCTAGTTTTCTCAGGCATTGTCAAATGTATGTAACTCTGTTATAATAAAATGTATAAAAAAAAACCTTATGTGTTTGTTAAAAAAATATCTATAACTGATAGAATCTCAATTATGTGCAGAGATGTTTTGTTGCTTATGCCGTCAGCATAAGCAGCCCGTTAAAAGAGGACCATCCCAGACGGTTTTCATTGAGATCTCTTCTGCAATGTACAGAAAAGATGTCCTTGATGCTCATATGGGTTCAGACCACCACGCTCCAACCTTTCAGGCCCATGCAACTTTGACTAAAGTTTAGATTAAGCCCAACAATTTCACTTAAGTGATATAATTCAGCAATATAGGCCTACAATGATTTTTAATGTAAATGTTTGTTAGTGCTGTATTTCGCAGGTCACACTGGGAATGATTTCGCACTCAGGTGTTTACTAAGGCTGTCAGTTTAACACGTTAATCAGATTAATTAATTACACTGCAAATTAACGCTTTATAAAAATTAACGCAATTAATTATGAGATTCTTAGTGGCAATTCAGTGCGTGAGCATTTTAAATTTGGCCCACTGAATGACCCGTAGACTAGTTGGCAGTGGCACGTCACGGTAGCACTAGCACCGAGGAACTTGTCCGGACGTGTTCGTCACTTCCCACCTGCGTCGCTAGTCACAGCAGGGTGACAGCAGACAGGAGCTGTTTTTAGACAGAACGCCAAGCCGCATATTTGCCCGTCCTTTAGACAGCTCTGTCCACGGTTTTAGACAGAGGCCGGGAAATTGGGGGTCTGTTTTGGTTCGCCGATTTTCCGCCTCAGAGGGAACACTTATTTCTGCCTCGCCTGCTATCTAAAAACGAGCCGTAAATGTGCCGGCCTCTGCGTGAGGTGGGTGGAGGTGTCAGCCACAGCCGGGGGAGTTTTAAGACCAAAAAGCAGCTGATCACAGCAGTCAGTCCATCACTTCATCTGCGGACATTAAGATGAACAACTGGACAGCTGCAGAGATCCAGGAGATGCAGCATCTCCTCGGTCTCTGTAGCTGTTTGGTTGTGTTAGCTTGTTGTTGTAGCAGCAAGCTAAGGACGGTCGCTACTTTCAAATTAAAAGCCCCCCGCTGAGAACCCAGTTCTAAATGGGGTGCAATGCTCTTATTTTGAAGACAAATTCTATGTCACTGTTCACAGCCTTACACTTCTACTATTCATTTTGAATTGCTGTATTGAGTCAGCTTTAGTGCTCATTTTGAATTGAGAGTCTGCTTAAGTGCCTATTTGAGACTCAGCCTTATTTTATTTGTGAATTTTATTTATTGAAGTGTATTTGTATTCCATTTTTGAATAACGCATCTGGCCTAATTGGTTTGCTGGGATGTGCTTGACCATTTACTTTTCAATTCCATTTATGAAACGCACTTCACCAAAGAAAAAATGTGGATTTCAAATCTTCTCTTCTTAGTGTGTTCAATTGATTAGTCATGCAATACAATTTTGTCATGTCCTAGAATTCGAATTCTTTATTTGGATACCTTTAGCAGATGTGAGATTAAAATGCGATTAATTAGATTTATTAATTACAAATCCTGTAATTAAATAGATTAATTTTTTTAATTGCCTGACAACCCTAGTATTTACAATTATTTGGAATGTTAATTTAGTATTTGTCATTACAGCAAAAAGAAAGCTACAAATAATAATACACGTCTTTGCCAGCCTGATGGTTATGGCTGACAAGGTCCCCTCCCAGTATCTACTGACCCAGCCCTCCGAGCCCAGGTACACTCCTAAAAACTTCAACTCCCCCCTGTTCCACACCACCACACCATACCTCCTGGTAGCTGTGGGACATGGGACTGCTTCCACCCCCCACACAACAATGCCCCATATGTATATATGTATATATATATATATATATATATATATATATATATATATATATATATATATATATATATATATATATATATATATATATATATATATATATATACACACAGTATATATATATATATATATATATATATATATATATATATATATATATATATATATATATATATATATATATATATATATATATATACACACACAGTATATATATATATATACACTGCTCACAAAAATTAAAGGGACACCTTTTTTATTGGGCCTGGCATGAAATCAGTTAAACCTGTCTGATAATTTTCTGGGTGGTTAAGCAGCTGAGGGCATCGTTAATCACTTTCAGCTGTATTGGTGTTCATGGAATTAACAACAGGTGCACCACAGTGGCAACAATTAGAAAACCCTCAAAACAGGACTGGTTTTACATGTGGAGGTCATTTCAAGTTTCTCCCTCTTGATCTTTTTTGGCGGATTTTTCACTCATGCTGGTTTTGGCTTGAGTAATTATCTCTACTGGCAGTATGAGGCGATTCCTTAACCCTACAGAAGTTGCACAGGTTGTCCAACTTCTCCAGGATGGCACATCCACACATGCTGCAGCAAGAAGGTTTAATGTGTCTCCCAGCACAATCTCCAGAACATGGAGGAGATTTCAGGAGACTGGTGGTTATTCTCGGAGAGCTGGACAGGGCCGTAGAAGGTCCTCAAGCCATCAGCAAGACCGATACCTGCTCCTTTGTGCAAGGAGGAACAGGCTGAGCACTGCTCGTGCCCTACAGAATGACCTCCAGAGGGCCACTGGTGTGAATGTCTCTACCCAAACAATCAGGAACAGACTTCATGAAGGTGGCCTGAGGGCCCGACGTCCTGTAGTGGGCCCTGTGCTCACTGCCCAGCACCATGGAGCTCGACTGGCATTTGCTGAAGAACACCAGAATTGGCAAGTCCGCCACTGGCGCCCTGTACTTTTCACAGACGAGAGCAGGTTCACCCTGAGCACCTGTGAGAGACGTGAAAGAGTCTGGAGAAGACAAGGAGAACGTTATGCTGCCTGCAACGTCGTTCAACATGACAGGTTTGGTGGTGGGTCAGTGATAGTCTGGGGAGGCATATCCATGGAGGGATGCACAGACCTCTACTGCCTAGGAAATGGTTCTCTGACTGCCATAAGGTATCGAGATGAAATCCTTCAACCCATTGTCAGACCCTACGCTGGTGCAGTAGGTCCTGGTTTCCTCCTAATGCACGACAATGCCCGGCCTCATGTGGCAAGAGTATGCAGGCAGTACCTGGAGGATGAAGGAATTGAAACAATTGAATGGCCTTCACGATCCCCTGACTTAAACCCAGTAGGACATCTGTGGGACATTATGTTTCGGTCCATTAGGCGCCGCCAGGTTGCTCCTCAGACTGTACAACAGCTCAGGGATGCCCTCACACAGATCTGGGAGGAAATGCCACAAGACACCATCCATCGTCTCATTAAGAGCATGCCGCAACGTTGTCAAGCATGTATACAAGCTCGTGGGGGCCACACAAGATACTGAAAAGCATTTTGAGTTGCAGAAATTAAGTTTTTGAAAAAATGGACTAGCCTGCCACATCTTCATTTCACTCTGATTTTAGGGTGTCTACACAATTGAGCCCTCTGTAGGCTGAACACTTTTATTTCCATAAAAAGACTTGGCATCCTTTTGTTCCTAAGACATTGCCCTGTCGTTATTTGTATAGATATCCAACTTCATATTGAGATCTGATGTATCTAATGTGTTTCTTTAAAGTGCTCCTTTATATATATATACATATACATATACATACACACACGTTCGGTATGGAACCAGCAGGAATCGAGCACGCGTCCCATTAGAGTGCCTGTGTCATTACCGTCAGTCAAAAAAAGAACGTGGCGAAGTACAGACGCTCTCTGATGAACTGAGCGGCTCCCAGCAGCTCGGTGTCCTCCGCGGTCATCCTGAACAGGGCGGACAGGATCTTAGGTTGTTTGAATGACGGTAGTCAATAAATTAAAATGGTTTCACTCTGACAGACAGCGGCTTTGTTATGTTAACGGCTGACCAACGGTATTAGCTGCTAGTTAAATAGAAACTGCGTTCTGCTGCTTAGTGCTGAGCTAGTATACCTGCTGCTGAAATAGTGTTTACATTTAGTAAACATCCACCCGTCGTTTACAAAATTAACACTGCTGTTGTGTAGGGCACTTTTAAAATCATGTCATATTTTATGATCATCCTGGCCATGGATGCATTAATCATTGCAATGCACTGAGTCCGAAAAGGCCACAAACACTTATAACAAACAACACAAGTCAAAGTCACTCACTCATATTCAATACTGTCACTCTGGTCTGCATTCAAAACTTGAGAGCCCTGGGAAATAAACACCCTTAACTTGAAAATGAGTATAGCGGCACAGCACCGTTATTCCACAGTCTGTGGAGAACCCTGCTGATTAAGATACATCGATTATTCAGGTGCTGATAACGGACGTTGATATGGAGTGAGACAGCACACTCTTTCTCATCTCAGTTGAGGGCTGCACATGCCAGTGCTGGTCAGGTGCTGACATGGAGGAATCTGAGTGTGTTGCTATGGTAACTGTGGGGTGAGAAGGCTGCTGAGAGGCTCAACGTGTCATCTTTGATACCTGAAGAGAACATTTACCTGAGTGTTTCCATCACAGCCAATCAGAGCTGGAGCTGAGAAACACCTCACAGTCATGTGAACAAAACGCAACGTGAGAGGAGGCGCAGACACACTTGGCGACAGGTGAAACAGGCTGTCTGTCAAACACATGAAGCGTCACTGCTAGCCTGCTGCTAAGCTAACACAGACTCTGTGACGTACCTTGTAGACGTCACCGTACGTCCCGCTGCCGACGCGCTGGATCAGCTGGAAGTCGTCCTGCGGGTTTCTGCGGGAGATGTCCGGACAGCAGCTCATCTTCCCGGCTGTTGAGACCGAAGCGAGCCGGACTCTGTGACCCAGACCGAGCCGGACCGCGACGGACACACAGACACTAACATACGTTGTCAACACAACTTTAACATGGCTTCTTCCGCCAGCAGGACGCGTGCGCACTGCTGCACACATGGACTGGCCGGTTGAACGAGGATGCCTTCAGGGGCAGTGGGAGAAGTGGGAATTTATGAAACAATCCATATGGAACTAACAGTTAGGAATATTAGAGTGACGTCAAACGACAATGATCAATTTGAACCTCTTTTTTATACTGATAGGTTGAGGTACTCTCTTGAAATGAAATCCACAAATCCTTCTGGGTTTAATGAACAGTTGTTCTGTGATCTTTAGATGGGACTCCTGTTTGTATTTTATACAGCTACAGATTGTTCACTGTTTTCTGTTTAATGAATCAGCTGTGAGTTGTCAGAACAAAGTAAAAACATCAGTTTAAACCTCAGAGATAAAAACACACATTTGTTGCTTCATGGACACTCTTAAGAATACAATACAAATGTTTTTTTGTTTGTTTGTTTTAAACTGAAGCAAACATTTGTTATGTGACACTTCATTAATTTACTGTCACCATCATTATATATTTCTATTATTAACATGTTTCATCATGTATCATCAGGCATGTTTATATTATATATATGGTAATGATTTAATGATTTTGTCCAGTGGTGGACAAAATCATTAAACACCTGACTGAAAATCTTGACCTTTTGTTTGCCTCCAAAACATGATTTCATTTCACAATGTTCATGAAACATGCAGATAGTTGCTCTGAGCACACCCAATATCAGATGACGTGAGTCCTACTGCTTTACTTTAACATTTGGTATGTTCACCTTTTGCAGCAATTACAGCAGCACATCTCTCTGGCATAGTGTCAGTATATTTCCTGAGAACTTCAACACTTATCTCATGCATTCTGTCACTCAAGCCAAAGGCTTTCCATTGAATGTTCAATAGATCTGTCCAGTTTATTTTCCAACTCACCCCATATTTACTCAATGGGGTTGAGGATCAGACTTTGAGGGGGTCAGTCCATCATTTTCAATGTTCCAGCAGCAGCTCCTGTCACTGGTAGTTCCAGCAATAGTTAGAAGAAAGTTTAGGTCATTGTCCTCTTGGAAAATAAATCCAGGCCCAATAAGATGACTACCATATGGTACTCCGTGCCTCACCAGATTGTTGTGGTATACTTTCCTATCCATGATGCCATAAATGATGAGATGGCATCCAAGATGGTGGTAACTCCAGCCAGGATCAAAAAGGGCCTTTATTTGAACCCTTTGCTCACTTGTTAGCTCCTTCTTCACCTTAGCCATATTCAAAAAGCAATGTGCTTCAAGACTACTTCTAGAGCCTCTGGATTTATACCAACTGGTCGTGTGGCCTCAATGACAATACACTGATGTTACTAATCACTTTATATATATATATATATATATATATATATATATATATATATATATATATATATATATATATATATATATATATATATATATATATATATATATACTGGCAGTATTAGGCTGTTATATAATCGTCATTATTATTAGCAATCGGAGTTGGTGTGCAGAAGCTGAGGAGAGAGAGATATAGACAGACAGCAGGAGAGAGAGAGTCCACACCCAGCTCAGTGAGGCGCTCCACATGGTCAAGGCAGCCGCTGTGACGTCACATCAGCACCTCCGGTCTCTGATTTCACAATAAAACTCAAGGTTCATGATGTTAGATTTTGACATTCACGTGTTTTCAGAAGTTTTTCTTCATTTTCTTCTAATTCAGTTTTTAAACTTTTATTCTGATGGGCATGGACACAGGACTTGTGGGATGCCTGGTGGTGTCTGACACTCGTGCACTAGTGGACACAAATGGCACTTTGAGTTCCAGCCGTTGCCAGGTGGCGTCTCCATGGGTTGTTCCAGGAAGTCCCAAAGATGCTCGATCTGATCAACACTTTGAGCTCTTTGTCACGTAGATTTTGTGCAGTGTCAGGGTGCATGGTGAGTTTCATTGCCATCAGGGAGGGATGTTGCATGGCAGCCACATGAATGAGCCCAAAGTTTCCCAGCAGAACATTACTGTGAAACAAGAGGATTAATGTTGTTCACTTGAACTGTCAGTGTTTTTCATGTTGGGCCTGATAACTGATCACCGTACCCGTTATCACTCAGTGGCCATCAGCACTCTCAAGGACTTTCAAGGTCTGGGAAAGTGAGCAGCTGATCTGAGATGAGACTGAAGGAAGTAAATTTAATGTTATGGATTTAAAACTCATCATTAACACAGCTATTTTCTGTCATCAGGTTTACCCTGTGTATAATACATTGTGTACATGATACCATCATAAAATACTTCTTTATCGTCACCGTCAGATTCCTGCAAAAATATGTTATTAAGCAGATATATCTGGCTTTGTCAGTGAGGAACAACACTGGATGATCTTTACTCCACCTTCCAGAGAGTCTCTTTGACCAAGTTCATTTAAATGAAGCCATCTCAAATACTAAACATCTCAGAATGATGATGATGATGATGATGATGATGATGATAATTAGTATTAGTATTACTACTATGACTCTTTAACCGTTTTATTTTGAAGGCTGTGTGAGTAAACTTCCGGTTGTGCTGCGTACTACCTGCCGTCAGCTTGACGCAGCTCTGACGGTCCTTCAGTCGGCATGACAACGCGCTCCTAAGAGCAGCCTGGTAGACGGGCGCGAGGATGGCAGCAGAAGATGCCCAGTAACGGAAACAGCGACGGGAACCGAGCGAACGCCAACACCGGGACCTGCTCCGGGACCAGGACCAGCGCGTTCCATGTCCCGGCCATGGAGAGAGCCCGGCCGGTGACGGTGACGGTGTCCGCGGTGAGCCTCGCGCTCAGCGTGCTGTCTCTGCTGCTGCTGGTCACCGCCATCTCCACCGACCACTGGTACGAGACCGACACCCGCAGACACAAATACAACTGCGACCGCCACGGGTCCGACTCCAACGACCAGAAGAACCGGGAGATGCCCATCTACCACCTGCCGCTGGTGGACACCGGCAGCGGCGGGGCCCGGCAGCGGGACGTGGCGCTGATGAAGCCCGTTCATGTGGGCAGCAGAGAGGAGGAGCTGCTGGAGAACTGGCGGGCCATCCTGGGGATGGGCATCCTGGAGACGGAGTGCGGCAGGCCGCTGTTCTCCACACACTCCGGCCTGTGGAGGAAGTGCTACTTCAAGAGCCTGGACCCGGACATCGACAAGCTCATCGACCGGGGTCAGACCACCATTACACACACACACACACACACACACACACGCACGCACGCACGCACACACACACACACACACACACACACACACACACACACACGCACGCACACACACACACACACACACACACACACACACACATCTCATGTGTTAATGGATTCATATGTTCAGGTAAACGCGGCTGTAGATAAACAGATAACACAGTACACTGTAGTGCTGTAGTACTGCAGTGCTGTGTAGTACTGTAGTACTGTATTATGCAGTACTGTGCAGTTCTGTAGTACTGCAGTACTGTGTAGTGCTGCAGTTCTGTAGTACTGTAGTATATGCTGCAGTACTGTGTAGTGCTGTAGCAGGGCTCATGAACTGTCTCAGGTACACTCAGGTGAAACAGCTGCTCTGTCAGCTGACGTCATCTTAAAGTGGGGGTTGGTTATAAATTGAATAATGATTTCAGCATCCAGAAAAATAAATACATTAATGTTATGAGAAAAAATCTGGAAAACATCCAGTATCTGTGGCTGTGACTGTGGTCTAAGAAACTGTCCAATCATATCATCTGCCTGTAGGAACTGATGGACTCACCTGTCTGTACCTGCCCTCTTGCACACTCTGCCCTGAACTCATTGTTTACCAGTAAAGCCTTCCACTCACCAGGTGGACATGTTGTGAAGGATGTTAGCAAGATAGTCACACATGAACGGCTAAAATGTCTCGATGCTAACGTGCTAAGGATGATTGATGTTTATTATGACGTGTGGCCGACACAAGGTCATTGTTGTGCTCAGTGATGTCACCGATGGCCTACTCTCTTAAG
>NC_051039.1:87500-101787 GCF_904848185.1 Acanthopagrus latus | reverse complement strand
GGAGTGGCTATGAAAGAAGGCCTGACAGGTGATGCAGCAGTTCAGTGGTGTCATACTGGTCCTAAACTGGTTTAGGAATGGGTTCACATTGGTTCAGAATGGTCTCAGACTGGTTTCGGACTGGTCTCATGCCGATCTCTAACTGGTTTCAGACTGGTATTAGGCTGGTCTTGGAACTTGAAACTCTGACCCGTAGACCCCATAATAAAGCGGATCGTGTGCAGGTGGTGGTCACCATGACGTCTGCAATTTGAGCCTCTGCAGTCTCTGGCAGCGAGCCCACCTGAGTGCTGGAGGTCAGAGTGATGGTACACAGAGAGGATCTGGACCCTGACAACACTCAGACCACACATCAGATTACAGCAGTCCAAATCACATTACATTACATTATGTTACATATCATTACACTGCATTAGACTGGAGCCTAAGCTCAGATCAGGTTAGATTCATTGATCCCCACAGGGAGGATCAGACATGATGACTAACACCTTATTTTCTACAGATGTCTATGTTTAGATCTCTAGGTGATGTCTATACATGTAAGATGTATTTAGTGTTTCAGATCTGAGCAGCGACAGTAATACAGATGATATAAACAAGTCCTGTATGTGACAAACCTCCATCATGTATTCATTGCTCACACACACACAGTTCTTAAAGACTCAGTGACGTCCTGATGTGAAGGTCAGCAGCCAGCCTCTGTTTTTGTTTCTCTATAGAAGTATCTACATACACATTGTAGGTGCTGTATGTGGTCATGTTGACGTTTATGATTGTGCTGATATCAGCTGTTAGTTTGACACATTTTACGCATGTCACGTGGGTGTGGGCGGGGAGTAGTGATTGAGTGATTGAATGAATGATTACATATTCACCTGTTACTGGCGGGGGCATGGAGAGGGAAGTGTGTTTTTTGCTGACCACTCAAACCAACTGCAAACTTGGTATCACGAACATCTTGCCGTGCAGTGCCTTGTCTTGTGTCCTGTGCTGTTTGGAAAATAAATACGAAAGCAATCGCCAACACGGAAAAGGCATCCTCGTTTGTGTAGGAAGTCATCAGTACAGTGCTCCATCACTTAGCCTCTCAGAGACTTCGTCTTTTGTTTGGAGTCGCTTTACACACGTAGACACACACATATGTACATTTGTACACGTATATACATATGCGTGTGTAGATACACTATATTACCAAAAGTATTCGCTCACCTGCCTTTACTCATTCTATGAACTGAAGTGCCATCCCATTCCTAACTCATAGAATTCAATATGATGTCGGTCCACCTTTTGCAGCTATTACAGCTTCAACTCTTCTGGGAAGACTGTCCACAAGGTTGAGGAGAGTGTTTATAGGAATTTTTGACCATTCTTCCAAAAGCGCATTGGTGAGGTCACACACTGATGTTGGTCGAGAAGGCCTGGCTCTCAGTCTCCGCTCTAATTCATCCCAAAGGTGTTCTATCGGGTTCAGGTCAGGACTCTGTGCAGGCCAGTCAAGTTCATCCACACCAGACTCTGTCATCCACGTCTTTATGGACCTTGCTTTGTGCACTGGTGCACAGTCATGTTGGAAGAGGAAGGGGCCCGCTCCAAACTGTTCCCACAAGGTTGGGAGCATGGAATTGTCCAAAATGTTTTGGTATCCTGAAGCATTCAATGTTCCTTTCACTGGAACTAAGGGGCCAAGCCCAGCTCCTGAAAAACAACCCCATACCATAATTCCTCCTCCACCAAATTTCACAGTTGGCACAATGCAATCTGAAATGTACCGTTCTCCTGGCAACCTCCAAACCCAGACTCGTCCATCAGATTGCCAGATGGAAAAGCGTGATTCATCACTCCAGAGAACGCGTCTCCACTGCTCTAGAGGCCAGTGACGGCGTGCTTTACACCATTGCATCCGACGCCTTGCATTGCACTTGGTGATGTGTGGCTTGGCTGCAGCTGCTCGGCCATGGAAACCCATTCCATGAAGCTCTCTGCGTACTGTACTTGGGCTAATCTGAAGGTCACATGAAGTTTGTAGCTCTCTAGCAATTGACTGTGCAGAAAGTCGGCGACCTCTTTGCACTATGCGCTTCAGCATCCGCTGACCCCTCTCCGTCACTTTACGTGGCCTACCACTTCGTGGCTGAGTTGCTGTTGTTCCCAAACGCTTCCATTTTGTTATAATAGAGCTGACAGTTGACTGTGGAATATTTAGGAGCGAGGAAATTTGACGACTGGATTTGTTGCACAAGTGGCATCCTATGACAGTTCCACGCTGGAATTCACTGAGCTCCTGAGAGCGGCCCATTCTTTCACAAATGTCTTGTTTCACAGTCTGCATGCCTGAGTGCTTGAATTTATACACCTGGGGCCAGGCCAAGTGATTAGAACACCTGATTCTGATCATTTGAATGGGTGAGCGAATACTTTTGGTAATATAGTGTATATACGCAGTCATTTTATGATCATTGTTCTTGTTGTTGTTGGTATTGTTGTTGTTTGTGTTATTGTTGTTGTTGGTGCAGATGTTGTTGTTGATGTTGTTTGTGTTATTGTTGTTATTCATGCCGTTGTTATTGTTGTTGTTGTTGTTGTTGGTGGTGCTTTTGTTGTCCATGTGTGGCATACACACTACTTTTATGGTGGTTCATGAAGAAAGCAGACAGCAGAAGACACTGACAGTGTTTTAAACATTCCTATATTGAATTACTATCAGAGTCTAGAGATGTTAAAATAGCCTTTTATAGTCTGTCACCTCATTCTTTCTCTGTCGTCTTCTTCATTTTAATTCTGGAAATTAAATTTCAAGTTATTGCATTATGTTAGACATCAGTGACAGACAACTGTGTATTATTTCTAGAGCTCCAGACCACAGTCAGGAAGCGCAGGGGAGATTTTATTTCCTTCCAGGGAGACTTCACTTGGTCTTGAGAAGCTGCAGCATTTATTAACAGACACACTGTAACCTACAGATGTCTTGCAGTCATGTGACTTCTGACGATGTCTGTTGTTGTCGCTGCCGTGTTGGGTACCATAGAGTAGCTGCATTATGCTAGCGCTTGTCACTAGTAACTGAGTAACTGAGCTGCAAACCATTTAATGTTTGCTTGTTATTTATCTACTGACCTATTATGTAGGTTTAAATATAACAAAGTTATACTTTAAGCTTGGGGTATTCAATTAAAATTCAAAGAGGTCAAAGAAAAAATTTCCTCACATTAAGGTATGGAACCTCATAATGTCTGACTCACATTAATTGAATTGCATACCATATAAAG
This sequence comes from Acanthopagrus latus, assembly GCF_904848185.1. Classification (NCBI taxonomy): domain Eukaryota; kingdom Metazoa; phylum Chordata; class Actinopteri; order Spariformes; family Sparidae; genus Acanthopagrus; species Acanthopagrus latus. Next base: position 98,521 of record NC_051039.1, on the reverse strand, counting down.
TAGAATATATTGAAGTAGCCTAGTAGTTGTGTCAACATCTGTATGTGGGCAACAACTGCCAAACTGTCGGTTTAATTGTAATAATTATAAGTACCGCTATATTTTTCTGAGTTTAATATTCCTCTGCAAATGATCATTTATTAACTGCTGACTCAGGCCTTTCTGCCATTCTCATACATTTTGATCTTATGGCTGCATGCAACACAGTAGACCATAGGATCCTCATGTCTCGCCTAGAACAGTGTGTTGGCGTTAAGGCACTGGTCTGGAATGGTTCAGGTCTGACCTGTCTGATAGAAGCTTTTCTGTTAACTTTGGTGACTCTGTGTCTTCCTCAGCACCTCCCTTGTGGAGTCCTCAGGGATCTATTCTCTGACCCATCATGTTTTCCCTCTACCTTCTTCCCCTGGGGTCCATCTTCAGAAAATATGGCATCTAGTTTCACTGTTATGCAGATGACACTCAAATATATCTGCCTTGGAAACGGAAGGATGCAAACTCTTTCAAGTTATTATTTGATTGTCTTGCACACATCAGAGCTTGGATGGCCTTAAACTTTCTACACTTTAATGAGAATAAAACTGAAGTCCTGATTTTAGGACCTAGTGGTGCCTCTGATTCCCCTCATATGCACCTGTGTTCCCTGGAACCAAATGAAAGACCTACTGAGAAACACCTGGGTGTGATAATGGACAGTGATTTTAAACTGGTTGAACCGATTAACTCAGCGGTCAAATCTATCTTTTTCCAGCCGAGGCTTTTATCTTAGGTCAAGAAATTTTTATCATTCCGTGACTTGGAAAGGCTTATACATGCTTTTATCACTTCCAGACTTAACTAGTGTAAGGCCCTTTAAGTTGATGTTAGCCGGGCTTCCCTCTCTCACTTGCAGTTGGTGCAAAATGCTGCAGCTCACTTTTTAACTGGAACATACACGCAAGAGCACATCTCAGCAGGATTGGCCTCCCTTCACTGGCTTCCTTTATGTTTTAGGTTTGATTTTAAGATTTTAATGTCTGCCTATAAATCATTAAACGTGCCAGCTCTAGCCTACCTTACTTTTAAAGGGATAGTTTGTGTTTTTTGAAGTGGGGTCATATAAAGTACATATCTATAGTCAGTCTGTTTCCTCCCGTAATCAGCGATCAGCGCAGCCTCAGTTTGGAGCAGCAGAGAGCCGCTCCAGCCCAGACGCTCAGCTTTGTACTGCAGTGAACAGAGTCCAGAGAAAAAGAGAAATAAACCACCTAAAACAAGGCTCACCTTAAAAAATCTATAACAGTTGTGTACGTGTACGTTGTAAAGGGAAAATTCACATGGCTTTACATCGCCATCAGACCGCCCTGTCTTTTGGCACTACATTTCTGTCAACCGTAGAACCTCCGTATCCCTGCTTACTGCGTAGGGATACGGAGGTTCGATGGTTGAGAAAATGTAGTGCCAAAAGAAAGGGTGGTCTGACAGCAATGTAAAGCAATTTGAATTTTCCCTTTACAACGTACACTTGAGCCTTGCTTTAGGTGGGTTAGGGTTAGGGTTAGGGTCAAATATGACCCCACTTCAAAAAACACAAACTATCCCTTTAAAAGCTTGTGTCCCATCAAGGTCACTCGGGTCTGCTGACCAGCTGATCTTGGTCATCCTTAGGTCAAAGCTGATGCACAGGGGAGATTGGGCTTTTGCAGTTATGGCCCCCAAACCCAAACTGTAAAGGCTGCCTCTAGATTCTAGGCTGGCCTCCATACTGCCTGCTTTTAAATCTTGCCTTAAAACACATTTTTATTCCTTGGCTTTTATTTCAATATGAGCATGTCCCCTGTCTGTCCTTGTGTCATTCTTAACTGCTATTTGTGTTTTTACGGTGTTAGCCATTTCAGTTTTATTGTATAGCACTTGGGTCAGCTGTTGTTGTTTTTAAATGTACTTAATAAATAAATTCCTCACTCGGGAATTTAAAACAAAGGTGACAGCCTGTAAGATGAAGGTGGCTTGCCTGTGAGTTAGATAGACAGGGAAAATCCTGCAGGTCTATTTTTGCTGTGAATCGTATGTGTTGCAGTAAATTAGCCAATCACATAAGGTGGCAATCAGATTGAATCCACATCAGAGTGTAAAGTAATGTGTGGTGTGTTCCCTCACTTTGGCTTTGTGCACCAGTTTAAAACACATCTGTGGATGCTGACAGTCACTTTACGACCAGCATGTCTAACCTACTGTGGCAAAGATGTGACCCGAGATCATACACAGAGTCAGACAGGTCAGCACCAGGACATGTTATTTAGCATGGAGAAATACTACTGTGTCCCCAGTTTAAAGCACACTGTATTGACAGTAATTACTTTACTGTTATTCTTAATCCACTGATGAGGACAAACAATCACAAGCAGGTCCAGCATGTTAGGAGCACAACAACATCAGCTTCAGCTTTCAGCTGTCTCCTGTCTCACCTGTCTCCTGTCTCACCTGTCTCACCTGTCTCCTGTCTCACCTGTCTCACCTGTCTCCTGTCTCACCTGTCTCCTGTCTCACCTGTGTCTGCAGGTATCGCAGATCGCTGCACAGCTGTCAAGTATCACTTCTCCCAGCCAATCAGACTGAGGAACATCCCTCTGAACCTGACTAGGACCATCCAACAGGATGAGTGGCACCTGCTGCGTGAGTTCACACACACACACACACACACACACACACACGCACACACGCACACACACACACGCTATTGATGATAGATTAATGATTTGAGGTTTCTTGCTGCTTGTTACCGGTTGCCATGGAAACGCACCATGGCAATGTTATGTAACGACATGAAGGGACAGTTACCGTGGCAACGCTCTGTGTTTCCTCATTTACCTCATTACTGACAGCCTGGTGTTTGTGTGTGTTGTGTGGTCACTCAGACCTGCGACGAATCACAGCAGGCTTCCTGGGCATGGCGGCGGCGGTCCTGCTGTGTGGGAGTATCGTGGCGTCGGTGGGCTTCTTCTGGGAGGAGAGTCTGACACAGCACGTGTCTGGGCTGCTGTTCCTCATGGCAGGTAACTCAACTGAACATGACCAAGAACAAGCTGAGCCAACAGAGTGATGACATTTTGTCCTTACTTATACAAAGCTGTCTGAGGGTCAAGACCTGGTTCAGGTGAGATCAGGTTTATTAGAGCTGGGTGACCTTTACACTGATATCAGACTCATCTCAACACCTGATCTGGTCTCTGTTTCTGATCTGGTCTCTGTTTCTGATCTGGTCTCTGTTTCTGATCTGGTCTCTGTTTCTGATCTGGTCTCTGTTTCTGTTTCTGTTTCTGATCTGGTCTCTGTTTCTGATCTGGTCTCTGTTTCTGATCTGGTCTCTGTTTCTGATCTGGTCTCTGTTTCTGATCTGTTTTCTGTTTCTGATCTGGTCTCTGTTTCTGTTTCTGTTTCTGATCTGTTTTCTGTTTCTGATCTGTTTTCTGTTTCTGATCTGGTCTCTGTTTCTGTTTCTGATATGGTCTCTGTTACTGATCTGGTCTCTGTTTCTGAAATGGTCTCTCTTACTTATCTGGTCTCTGTTTCTGATCTGGTCTCTGTTTCTGTTTCTGTTTCTGATCTGGTCTCTGTTTCTGATCTGGTCTCTGTTTCTGATCTGTTTTCTGTTTCTGATCTGGTCTCTGTTTCTGTTTCTGTTTCTGATCTGTTTTCTGTTTCTGATCTGTTTTCTGTTTCTGATCTGGTCTCTGTTTCTGTTTCTGATATGGTCTCTGTTACTGATCTGGTCTCTGTTTCTGAAATGGTCTCTCTTACTTATCTGGTCTCTGTTTCTGATCTGGTCTCTGTTTCTGATCTGGTCTCTGTTTCTGATCTGTTTTCTGTTTCTGATCTGGTCTCTGTTTCTGTTTCTGATCTGTTTTCTGTTTCTGATCTGGTCTCTGTTTCTGTTTCTGATCTGTTTTCTGTTTCTGATCTGGTCGCTGTTTCTGTTTCTGATCTGTTTTCTGTTTCTGATCTGGTCTCTGTTTCTGATCTGGTCTCTGTTTCTGATCCGGTCTGTGTTTCTGATCTGGTCTGTGTTTTTGATCTGGTCTCTGTTTCTGATCTGGTCTCTGTTTCTGATCTGGTCTGTGTTTCTGATCTGGTCTCTGTTTCTGATCTGGTCGCTGTTTCTGATCTGGTCTCTGTTTCTGATCTGGTCGCTGTTTCTGATCTGGTCTCTGTTTCTGATCTGGTCGCTGTTTCTGATCTGGTCTCTGTTTCTGATCTGGTCTGTGTTTCTGCAGGGATCTTCTGCACCATCTCTCTGTGTACGTATGCAGCTAGTGTGACCTATGACCTCTCCAGAAACCCTCCTTTCATCTACGGCCTGCCGGCTGATGTGGATCATGGGTACGGCTGGTCTATCTGCTGTGCCTGGGCCAGTCTGGGTCTGATCGTGGCTGCCGGCTGCCTTGGTACCACCTTCCCCTTCCTGAGCCGGGCCGGAGCTCTGCGCTCCAAGACTGCCCGCGAGTCCTCTGTCTGAGGAGGCAGCTGTTGATCAAACCAAGAAAACCAGGAAGGAGGCAGTTCAGTGGACCGGGCTGTACCAGCTTTATGTCACCCGGGTTCTGGACTGATGGAGGTGTGTCTAGGTGGAGCAGCAGGATTTCTACACCTGTTTGTTAATTGTGTTTAATGAGTCGCACCTTTAATCTCCAGCAAAGTGTTTGTAGACAGAAGAGCAACACAGCACCCCCTGCTGACAGACTCACACACGCGCACACACACACACACACACACACACACACACACACACACACACACACACACACACACACACACATGCCCCCCCCCCCCCCCCCCCCCCACACACACACACACACACACACACACACACACAGCAGTCAAAACCGAGTCAGTCGGAGACCAACAGGAAGTCCAGTTTCATTTCATGTGTTTATTATTATTCGGCTCTTACAGAGTTAATCAGCAGCTTCTGATCTCTGCTGATGTCACAGTGATATCACAGTGATACCACAGTGATGTCACAGTGATGCAAATCAGCATTTGATAATAATGATAATAATACATTTATTTTATATATCACTTTTCAAGGTACTTGAGACACTTGACGGGTTAAAAGGCAGAATAATAGAACACAACACACAATTTCAGGTCAGGTGAGTTCTGAGTGTTTTGAACATTGTGAGTTCAGTACAGTCTCTGATGTGTTGGGGAGGGAGTTCTGGGGGGCAGCTATTGAGAAGGTTCTGTCATCACAGGTTCGGTGCTTAAACTAGTATTTTGATCTCATCTGCAGAATGTAAACAAACAGTACTTCCTGGATGATCAGCCCCACCCCCTCACTCTGATTGGCTGATTAAAGTCCAAGCAGCCTGAGGGAAGCGGGTCAGTTCATAACAAGAAGTGAACACGTCTCTACATGTTCCACATAGTCATGAATGGGGAGGGTGAGTCCTGTACCGGTATCAATGTGGATCCAGACGTCGACTGCCACCTTGATCCCCTCACACCGTCTGTTTACCTACAGATAAGAGGTCCACTTCTGCTCAACCTCAGTCCAGGCCCAGAGTCCAAAGCTTTTAAAACCAGAATTAGTCATGAGATCATGCTGTCTACCAGAAAAATAAAAGAACGTCATGGATGATAATTATGAGAGAGAGCCACAGCTGGTCCTAGTCCTTGTCTAGAACCACACAGAATATCAGAGAACACAGTGAGGTAACAGAGGACAGGGTGTTCAGCCCAAACACTGAACCCAATGATCCAAACACACACTGTCCGTTGGAAGCTGCAAGTCCATTTATTTAAGATGATTTATCATCAGATTGATGTTAAATCATCCTGACGAGGTTTCTTCCAAAGGAGCAGCGAGACAGTCAGCCTTCTTTGCATGTGTTGACCATACCATCAATAAACTAATTGGCCTCAACAGCAGTATTGAATACTTACAGCAAATAGTATATTTAATTAAAATACAATATTAGTAAGGTGTCAATTTTAAATCTAAGCCTGACATTCAGGTGAGCGTGTATGTTCATGTCCAGCAGCATGTAATACGAGCACTTTATCATTTAACTCTAAAAACAGAGCATTCAACATGTTTTTTTACACATCTCAAACATCACACTTTAAGACATTTATCAGACACTATTGTGACTTACAGTAATTCACACACTGGTTGCCATGTAAAGTGCCAACCAGCTCATCAGGGGCAGTTTGGGGTTCAGTATCTTGCCCAAGGACATTTTGACACGCAGACCAGTAGAATTGAACCAGCGACCTTCCAATAACAAGACACTGGCTCTACCCCTGAGCCACAGCCACCCCATACTTCACACTCATTACATGTTACACACATCACATACGTTACGGTGCGTCATATATGCAACAGATAAAAACACAGTTTTTGTGTGTCAGCTCTGTGTTCTCTAGACTCTGAAGTTGTGCTGCGACAGATGAAGGATCAACAGGGTTGAAGTTCACGCTGCACCGCCATGTTGAAGTCGTATGTCCTGACTATAGATGTACTGCAGCAGCAGTACGATATTGTTTGGAAGCTTCAGTATGAAGTAAAAGAAACGTAGTATGAGATTCAGAACTCACCAATATTTTTAATTGTTTTTATGTTTTTTAAACTGAGCTGTTTGCAGGATGCATGGTGACGAGGTCATGGCTCTACTTGTGTCTGTCAATTAATAACTAATATGATGATGGTGAAACCAAGTAAACGTTGTTTTGGTGTCGTACTACCAGACTACAGAGCAGCTTCTGTCTTCAGTTCAACCTCGGCGCTCCAACAGAACTGTTTTCATTTTATGAATCTGAACCGGTCATGGGGGTTAATTATATAGAAGTAGAAGAGCTCCTTTATGATGGTCTCTTATTTTATCTTTGTGGATGATGTCAAAGTTTGTGATCGGTTCAACTACACACACACACACACAGACACACACACACACGTATATAAAAGTATAGTGTTTTCTACCTGATGTATATGAATGAAATGAAGAGTTGTTTGTTTAAATGTATTCAGCCATCGGCCTGCGAGCTGAGCCACAGACTGACTCTGGCCTGGAGTTCATTAAACCAAACCTAACCCTAACCCTGAATAAGGAACATCATGTATGTGGAGAACATGTGGAACATTTACAACAGAACATCTGGACCAGATAAACCAGAGTCCCTTTACTCATCAGACATAGTAAAAGTCAACAATCAATAGACCTGATCCAGCTGTCAGCTGGTCTGAGATCAAGTCCTCTCATGCACAGGATGTCCAGGTATGAACAGGTAATCCAGGTGTATCGACCGATGTGTCATGTGACTGACTGCTGCTGCTCGGTGCTTTAGTATTTATTGAACTGAACTTGAATATATTGAGTAAACGTTCTGAGAAACTTGTTGAGTCGTCCTCAGCTCCTGGTTCAGATACTGCAGCAGGCTGGATGACAAGCGTACACCCTCTGTCAGTGCAGGCTGAGGGAGGACCGAATGTTTCTGATCAGACGACCTCTCATTGCCTATGAAACTCTCTGATACCCCATCATACCCCTCTGATCCCATAATACCCTCTTGAACCCTGTTGAATTCTTGGATGCCTACCAAAATCTTCTAGTACCCCTTCTGTACCATTTCGTACCCCATCATGCCCATCCTGTACTCTCTCTTGGATCAGCCTTCATACTCTGGTAATTTTCAATGACATGTCCTCTAACCCCGACCATTCCCCTCCTCTACCCTCTCATACCTATTTGATTACACTCTGATATCCCTTAATGCCCCCCCCAGCAGCACACAGAGACCCAACACCAGTCAACCACCTCTAGCATAAGACAAAATAGACACATTGTTGTCTCCAACACACACGTTACTGTAAACAAGAGAGAAAACCAGCAACAAAAAGTGACCAGACAAACTGGAACATCTGTAAAGAGTCCACTGACTTGTGGAGCAACTCCACCAGAACACAAAACTACTGAACTGTAGTTAAATACACAACAGTAACAGTAACACACATGACCATAGCAGAAGTGGACTGCAACAACCACACAAAGGCAGCACTCTGTAGTCACCAGTACACACAAGTGTTTCCAGCTTACACCTGAGCTGCAACCACAGGTGAGCCACCAACAGTGCAGTTACTGCACACAGTTTTCTTCCAGTGACACATCAAAGTGACCAGAACAGCAACGAAAACAAGTTGCTTTCTGTTGCAAGTGTAAAACTCGGGGAAACTAAGTATTTCAAATTTCATTCAAAAACACATTGAACACAGATAAAGATGCGTCAGTGGAGAGAGGAGAGCAGGAAGTGGGAGGAGCTGGCCTCCCAGTCCTATCCTCTGGTTCTCTGATAACCTTCTTTGAGTCTGATCTGACTCCCATACTCCTAACAAATCCTGTTAAAACCATCAGATATATATTTCTTTGCCTTGTAAACTCAGATCCCTGTTGGCCTCCTGTGCCCTGTTCAACCCTGTGCTGCCCCCTGCTGGACACTCAATGTTAACAGCCTTCTGATGTTCAGCTGTAAATAAACTATAAACATGTCAAAGTGATTCTCCTCTTCTTTTATTTTTGCTTGTTTGATATCATTTCCATTAAGTATTAAAGACAAACATGATCAATATAGAAATAGATTATGAAATATAATTGGTGTCAACGAGGAGCTGAGTTATCAAACACATGGATTTTATAGATATGGTGAAGATACACAACAACAGCTTTAAGGTGGTTTTATGACCTTTGAGTTCATATGATGTTTAACTGTCACACAGTTCGTCACATGACAGCGAAGCCTTCGTGAGCCTGCAGACGTGTGAATTAGTCAGTGTGATTTCATACAGTTAGAGACGCTTCAACTAACCAGATGACAGGAAACGCCTCAGCAGGGCGCCAACAGCAGCTCACAGCAGTCTGCAGCTTATCTACAGAAAGATGTTTAGAAACCACTCGACCAGCTGCCACCCCTCAGATCAAACTAATTAATTAATCATTATCAAAACTTTCAATCAATTTATTCCAACTGTGCTCAATAAACCAGCAGTCAGTAATGTGCTGCTACTGTTCTAAGTTCTTAACCCAGTTTCTCACAGTCAATCAATCAGTTCTGTATGAAGTTTGGGATATTTAAAAACCAGGACAGGTTTTGATATATTTCTTGTTCTCCCTGGTTTTAAGTAGGTTGCTCTCGTAATGTGATGTCATATCCTGTCATGCACCAATCAGGACTGATTCTGCTGACAGATGTCTGGTCTAACTTTTTACATCATGTAGTGATAAATATCTGATCTGATAGTGAAGCACACAGCTCGTCTCACTTACACCAGTAGCTTCTGGTAGCCAATGTTGGCTAACTCTACATGTTACTGTGTTGTTGTCGTTACTGAATTAATGGCACAGAGTCATCTTCCTGGAAAAAAATAAAGAAAATCAATAAAAAGACGTACAGATTGTTTCTGGACTCAGTGTTCTGTGATGTTTTGTAATATTTCTTTATGTCAGACAGACTTTAAATAAATCCATACTTTTAAATTCTGTTACTTAAACTCTATAAGTATAACATAACATTATAAACTAGGTTGCAGTACCGCTGCTGGCCGCCGGGAGCAACAGACGTCACTCCATGAAACACACACGCCCACTTGGGAGCCCCGCCCATGCACGTCAGGACGTGCCCACCGCGCATGCTCAACCGCTGCACAGTCTACGGTACCGCACACTGGAGTCACAACAACCGACAGCCGTTCACTGTGTTAACTCGGTGACTGTCCGCCTGTCAGGAGGCCGGGGCCGGAGTTACTGTCTGAGAGAGTCCGGGGGACAGAGTCAGAGGAGCGGACACACAGTGGAAGACTCGGTGTTAAAGTACCGGAGCCGCGCCGCCGGAGAGTCGGTGTGGTTGGTTAGAATGATAGCGGCGGAGCGGAGAACAGAGCAGCGAACAGCCCGCTGATTCACACCGACAGCCCGGGTAACCCCCACAGTGCGCGCGCGCACGCACGCACACACACACACACACACACACACACACACACACTGATGGTAACTAGCAGCTGGTAATCTGTCAGCTCATCAGACCTGATGGATCCATCCGCAGACTGCTAACCCTGCTAACATTAGCCACACAGACTACATGCTAACAGGCTAACACTTTCTACAGCCAGCTCAGCACCATTAGCTAATTGTCTGTCGCAGGTACCGGTACTGTCGATTAGTATGGACCGGTTAACGGTCACCATGCTATCATCCCGGTGAACAGAGCAACATCTAACACTTAGCTGCTAGCAGCGGAGCTAACCGTTAGCATTGAACATCTGGCCGCAGACAGCTCTCCGTGTTGCGGCCGAGGATGGTCGCGGTGACAGCAGCTGTTCTGGAGGAACGGCCTGCCCCCGCTGGATGCCCTCCCCGCCCTGCTGGACTCAGGCTCGGGCTCTCAGCGTTCATGTAAACCGGTGAACCGTGCGTGTCAGTCCCGCAGCAGCAGCAATGCAGGCGGCTCAGCTGCAGTACGACTTCTTCAACGAGGAGAACGCACCGAAGTGGAGAGGCCTGCTGGTGCCTTCACTGGAGAAGGTACACACACACACACACACACACACACACACACACACACACACACACACACACACACACACACACACCTATACCTGACTCAGGTCTGAACTCTCCAGCAATCATCTGAAGGAACTGACAGCATGTCCTCTCTCTCTTTCTCACTCACACACACACACACACACACACACACTCTGAAGCTCCAGGTGTGTCAGCCTGGTGTGATCCTCAGACCACAGGTAGAAATAGAAAGTGATCTCTGAAGGTCACATTAAGTCTGCTGTTTGTTAGGCTGTCGGCTGCAGGTCCAGCTCAGTTTTCTCCCCCATTGTACTCCTGGTCCAGGCCTTGATCCATGTCCAGGTTCATGTCCTTATCCAGGACCTAATGCAGATCCTGGTCCAGGTCCTAGGATTGATGAAGGCAATTCCATTATTGACTATTGTTAGTGGGCTGGCTCAGGTGTGAGCAGGCGACTCAGGTGCATTC
>NC_051039.1:2500-82500 GCF_904848185.1 Acanthopagrus latus | reverse complement strand
GACTTGTTCAACAGAATTCTGTTACAGACCAGAGTCAATCCAGATGTGTTCAGACCAGGGTCAGTCCAGATGTGTTCAGACCAGGGTCAGTCCAGATGTGTTCAGACCAGGGTCAGTCCAGATGTTTGCAGACCAGGGTCAGTCTAGATGTTTGCAAACCAGGGTCAGTCCACTTGAGTCTGGTCCCTGTCCTTACCCCTCTTCCCCCTCCCTCTCATTCAGGAGCGGGTTCAGAAAAGTTTTCCTCACCCAATTGATAAGTGGGCGATTGCTGATGCTCAGGCCGCCATCGAGAAGAGGAAGAGGAGGAACCCACTGGCTCTACCTGTTGACAAAATCCACCCACTGCTAAAGGTACATCTGTCTTCTTCTTCATCATCATCATCTAAAGGCTCATTCACGTCTGCTGCAGGTAGTCAGGTGTGTTTTGGATCAATAATCAGGAAGTTTGGCTCAACATGACCACCAGCGATACACTATATTGCCAAAAGTATTCACTCACCCATCCAAATCATTTAAATCAGGTGTTCAATCACTTTGATGGCCACAGGTGTATAAAAGTAGCACCTAGGCTTGCAGACTGTTTCTACAAACATCTGTGAAAGAATAGGTCATTCTCAGGAGCTCAGTGACCACCGTGGTACTGTGATAGGATGCCACCTGTGCAACATGTCCAGTCGAGAAGGTTCCTCGCTCCTAAATATTCCACAGTCACCTGTCAGTGTAACAAAGTGGAAGTGACTTGGAATGACAGCAACTCAGCCACGAAGTGGTCGGCCACGTAAAATGACGGTGCGGGTCAGCAGATGCTGACACACAAAGTGCACAGAGGTCGCCAACTTTCTGCAGAGTCAACCGCTATAAACCTCAAAACTTCATGTGGCCTCATGTTCATAGAGAGCTTCATGGAATGGGTTTCCATGGCCGAGCAGCTCCTTGGATGCAGTGGTGTAAAGCACGCCACCACTGGACTGCAGAGCAGTGGAGACGCCTTCTCTGGAGTGAGGAATTGTGTTTCTGCATCTGGCAATCTGATGGACGAGTCTGGTTTTGGCGGTTGCCAGGAGAACGGTACTTGTCTGACTGCATTGTGCCAAGTGTAAAGTTTGGTGGAGGGGGATTTTGGTGTGGGGTTGTTTTTTAGGAGCTGGGCTTGGCCCCTCAGTTCCAGTGAAAGGAACTCTGAATGTGTCAGCATACCAAGAGCAGGCGTCCCATGTACAGAGGCTTTGTCCTCGCTGCAGTGGACTGGGTTCTGCTCCCAGCCTGGGGCCCTTTGCTGTGTGCCTCTCCCCCTCTCCTTCATCCTGTTTCCGGTCACCTCTTCAGCTGGACTATCAATAAAGCCATAAAAAGGCCAAAAAAATCTTGAAATTAAAAAAATCTCATAAACTCTCCTAAACCTTGTGGAAAGCCTTCCCAGAATAGTTGAAGCTGTTATAGCTGCAAAGGGTGGACCAACGTCATATTAAACACTATGGATTAACAATGGGATGTCACTTAAGTTCATATGCGAGTCAAGGCAGGTGAGCGCACACTTTTGGCAATATAGTGTATATGAAACCAGAAACCTGCAGAGACAAACATGTAACAGGTTAATGTCCATCTGATGATACTTTCTCGTGGTTCAGGTGAACCAGTCTCAGGTCTGATGTTTGAACCTTCTGAAATATGAAATGGTAAATGCTGAACAAAAACACCTTCTTCTGCTCAGTTTCTTCTTCTGTTGAGTTTTATTGCGTTGCATTGCTGCCTCTGCTGTTCGTGGTCCTATGTGTGATATGTGAGAATCGGCTTAACAGTGATCACAGTTATTTACTGTGAACTAGAGCCCAACCGATTTATCGGCGGGCCGGTATTATCAGCCGATATTAGGCATTTTCCAATCTGTCGTTATCGGTATTTATAATGGCAGATAAATTAATATTTGAAAATGAATGAAAATAAAAGTAAATAAAGGACAAAGGGAAATAAAACCAGACGAAACACCCTCCAACCATGTAATGAGTGTTGGTGTCCACCAGAGGGCACTCTACAACAGGTTGAGTCTATGCCGCCAGACTGATGTACAGGACAGCCAGTCTGAGATCTTCCTGTCGGGTCACGCGTCACGGGTCACCATGCATGCAAAAATGTGCTAGCTACTGCAAAACACAAGCAAGCTAAGTGACCTGGTTAGCGTCTTCCACTGATATCAACAAAAGAAAGGATATAAAAGAATTTGCATTTGTCTCATCTGTCAAACTACCATCGCTATTCCGTAGAATGGGAATGTTGAGAGGCACTTTCAAACTGTTCCTAAAAAGTAAGACACTGACTTCCGTCCGAAAAGCGAACTGAGGCTGACACCGAAGCATCGTTACGGGTGAGTCACTCTATCATGCGAGAGTACGCTGGCATGAATATCGGCGCTTCTTAATCTGTTTTTTTTCTGTTGGAAAGCCAAGTTGTCTGAACAAGCACTGGTGCTGTGTTACTAACTTAGACTAAAGGCTGCACACCTGAACAACTGGCTCTGTGGACTCACCTTTCTCCGCCGATCAGCTGTTAGCATAGCAACGTGCTCAATACTGTTTGGGCTGTCCACCATTGCTCCGTTGATTCCCCTCCACCACAACCTTATTCACTGCCTTGCTCCTTTGTTGCTCACCTCTGCTGTGGTCTCCCCCGGCTCACGGCAATGTTGGATGGTCCTCCAGACGCAAGTGTGTTTATATGGACTGTGCTATTCCCTCCTTGCGGACTGACAGGCGCATTTATTCTTTGTTTTGTTTGTTCCACTTTATGCTAAGATGATAAAAGAAGCCTTCGTTGAGGCAGCTGTCTCCTTGTTTCAGGATTTTTATAAACAAACTAGAAATATTATCATCAATCATAGCTCTTCAGCGATATATATATATATATATATATATATATATATATATATATATATATATATATATATATATATATATATATATATATATATATATATATGAGAGAGAGAGAGATATAGATATAGAGATATATATATATAGATATAGATCAGCCGATATATTGGAATATCGGATTTTGAAATCACCAAATATTTGTATCAGTATCGGCCTTAAAAATCCTTTATCGGTTGGGCTCTACTGTGAACTATACGTGAAAGAAACAAACACACAAAAACTGTTTCCCATCATGCCTTGTGTTGTCAGGAGGTGCTCGGTTATAAGATCGACCACCAGGTTTCAGTGTACATGGTTGCTGTGTTGGAGTACATCTCTGCAGACATCCTGAAACTGGCAGGAAACTACGTCAAAAACATTCGACACTTCGAGATCTCCCAGCAGGACATCACTGTGGCCATGTGTGCTGACAAGGTACACACACACACACACACACACACACGTCCTTCTCCTCCTCTTCACTTCCTCCTTCTCTTGCCTTCCTCCTCCTCCTCTTCACTTTCTCCTCCTCCTGCCCCTCCCCTGGGAATCATCATGTCAGACACACAGTTGACGAGACTGACCAGCTCATCAGTGAAAGATCAAAGATATGTCTGTCTGTCTCATTTGTCTCACCTACCTGTCTGTCCAGGTGCTGATGGACATGTTCCACCAGGATGAGGAAGACATCAGTGGCTTCCCTCTGATTGATGAGGAGCCGTCAGCCAATGAGGAGCAGAGCTACTATGAGCTGGTGCGGAGCTTCATGTCAGATGGTCGTCAGTACCTGAGACAGCTCAACCTGCTCATCAAGGTGTTCAGAGAGCCCTTCAACTCCAGCCCCATGCTGTTCTCTCAGCACGTACGTTTGATTGATCACCTATCAGTCTGATTGATCACCTGCCTGTCTGATTGATTGATGGTCTGATTGATGGATCTGTGTGTCAGGACGTGGACAGTATCTTCAGTCGGATAGTTGATATCCACGAGGTGACAGTGAAGCTGTTGGGATTGATCGAGGACACGGTGGAGATGACAGATGAAGGCAGTCCTCATCCTCTGGTGGGGAGCTGCTTCGAGGACCTGGCTGAGGTCTGTACCTGTCTGTGTCTGTACAAGTATTTATCTGTTGTGTGATTGATCAGCTCTGGTTCTATCTTTATTGACAGGAGTTGGCCTTTGACCCTTATGAGACATATGCTCAGGACATCCTGCGCTCTGGTTTCCATGAACACTTCCTGGGTCAGGTGTCTAAACCAGGAGCTGCCTTCCACCTTCAGGTAAGCCTCACCACCTTACCAATAGGTTCTGCCTCCAGCTGGCTAATATGCAGAATCCATATTAACTGTTAACCTGTGTTATGATGATGATGAAGCCAAGTTGGTCAGTAAAGGCTTTACCGATGACAAGCTGCAGTAGAGGCTCATGGGTATTGTAGTGATTAGAGACTGAATCAAACGTTGAAATCAGAATTAGGAATACACTGAGGACAAACTCCTCAGGTACCAGCAGCTCATGATGGTGATGACAGCACAGGAGTAAAGCTTGCTCTGTGATTCTGTCCGTCTGTCTGTTTCCAGTCCATCTGTGAAGGTTTTAAAGAGGCTGTTCAATACGTCCTGCCCAGACTGCTGCTCACTCCTGTTTACCACTGTCTGCACCTGTTTGAGATCCTTAAGGTGAGACTGCAGCACCTGGTCACCACACCACAACATCACATGCCAACCTTGACGTCTGGAGCCTGTTCAGAGAGCCGGTTTATAAAGTCTAAATGAGCTGAATGATCCTGTTAAGGACAGCTGATCAGAATTAGTTAAATGATAAAAGTACATGTGTGATGAAAAGCCAGTGTCAGTATACCAACACCCGTACTATAGACCAAGACAAGTACTGTATGCCAGGACCAGGCCTTGAGAACAGGACCAGTATCCTGCGGACCAATCCTGGTGTCTGGCAAGTATCCTGAAGGCCTCGTCCTGGTCTACCCGGGGCTCTTTGACCTGACTCAGGTAAAACCTGCAGGTCAATGTCCTGGTATATAACATTTCAATTCAGTCCTGCCGTAAAATGTTCTGTGTAGTGTTTGGTGCCCCACATGTCCCATACCTCTCAGGTATGACAGTCTGTTGACCCCCTCTGTTTCCATAGCAACTGGAGGAGAAGAGTGAGGATGAGGAGGATAAAGAGTGTCTGAAGCAGGCCATCACTGCCCTCCTCAACCTGCAGAGCAGTATGGAGAGAATCTGCTCCAGGAGCCTCGCAAAGAGGAGGCTCAGGTACATCACCTACACACACCTGTTCACACCTGCACACACCTGTTCACACTTGTTCACACCTACACACACCTGTTCACACCTACACACACTTGTTCACACCTACACACACTTGTTCACACCTGCACACACCTGTTCACACCTGCACACACCTGCACACACCAGCTCTGGTATTTCAGAGATCCTCCAGCCTGATTGCTGCACCTTTAATACAAATGCTGCTGTTGGATAAGACTGAGGCTTTGCTAACGCTTTCCCTTTTTATCCAGCCTTTATGCTAAGCTAGGCTAAATATTTGGCTTTCCTCTAAGGTCCCGAAAGGAACCTTTGTGAGTCTTTGATTATTTTCAAAGGGTTGATGAGGAGAAATTGTCATGTGACTGTCAAAGTTAGAGAATGAATAGAGCAGACATATGTACAAACATACAGAGTCATGAACCAGAGTTTAGACTGAACACACACAGAGACAAACACACACAGTCCAGTGTGTTGGACTCCTCCCATCCTCCCTGTTTCCCTCTGGACATAAATAGACTTGGGGTTAGGTCACAGAGGAGGGGTTGAGGGTGGAGGGGGGTCAGAGTGGTGTTGTTGGAGGGAAATGTCGTCAGTATCTGGGCGGTACTGCTCTGTTGCTTATTGTTCTCTGTTTGTTAGAAAGAAAAGAACACAGAGAGGAAAACTGCTGCTAGTGTTTGATTAGTAAAGTTTGGAACACTTTGATCACCTGAAGAAGAAGACAAAGAAGAAGAAGACGAAGGAGACAACAGGAGGGGCCAGATGGTTGGGTGATTGGCATGTGGATATGAGGACGTAGGTGATTTCAGTTTCTCCTTCCTTTGTGTTTTTAGCAGCAGGTTAGAGTTTAACATATAGACTGGAGGCTGACGGTGTTGTTGGAGGCTGACGGTGTTGTTAGAGGCTGATGGTGTGTTGTTGGAGGCTGATGGTGGTGTGTTGGACGTAGTGCTGGGCAGTATACCGGTTCACACCGAATACCAATTTATATTTTCGTTATGATATGAATTATTTAATGTACCACCACACCGGTGTATTTGATTACACAACGTTCAGAACGCTAAGCTGCGCCACGTGACACTGTTTCAGACCAGACCCTTTTCAATGGTGCAACTGCGAGGCGTGGTAAGGGTAAACGGTAGAGCTCAGGTGTTACGTTATGGAGAAGATGGTTAGGATAGACATTGCAGTTCATGTCTTTATCTGCGGGTGTCAAGATGAGCAACTGGAAAGCCGCTGAGATCCGGTAGATGCTAGCTCTCCTTGGTCTCTGTAGCTGTCAGCTTGTTGTTGTAGTGGCAAGCTACTAACGGTCGCTACTTTAAAATTAAAAGCCCCCCGCTAGGAACTCAGTTCTAAACTCCAATGGGGTGCAATGTAAAGCTCTTATTTTGAAGACAAATTCGACCTGCTTCCTGTTAGCTGTCTGTTGCTTGAGGCAGCTAACGCAAGGCGCATATGGGCCATGGGTCCTTGTAATTCCTCTCTTAACCAGAAGAAAATGCTGTGAACACCTGATTAGGAAAAAAATACCGTCATATGCCGTGAAACCGTTTATTGTAAAATACTGTGATATACAATTTTGGTCATACCGCCTGGCACTAGTTGGAGGCTGATGGTGTTTTGTTGGAGGCTGACTGTGTTTTTTTGGGGGCTGGTGGTGTTGTTGTTGGAGGTTGATGGTGTGTTGTTGGAGGTTGACGGTGTGTTGTTGGAGGTTGACGGTGTGTTGTTGGAGGTTGACGGTGTGTTGTTGGTGGCTGACGGTGTGTTGTTGGTGGCTGGTGGTGTGTTGTTGGTGACTGGTGGTGTGTTGTTGGAGGTTGATGGTGTGTTGTTGGTGACTGGTGGTGGTGTGTTGAAGGCTGATGATGTGTTGTTGGAGGCTGATGATATGTTGTTGGAGGCTGGTGGTTTGGTGGAGGCTGGTGGTGTGTTGTGAAACAGTGTGTTAACATACCTCAGGGGTTTATGTTGTAAACTGATTAGTGAGCTGCTGCTCTCAGCTGTTAAAGGAACAAAACAGTCAGTTTAATGTTTCAACAGACTGGAGACGCACAGTATGTTGTAGGGCTGGGCGATACGGCCAAAAGTGTTATCACAACATGGTTTTTTTTTTTTATTGATCGATGTCAATAATTATCACAATATATATTTAACTGTAATAATGTTGAATTTACAGTGTTAAGAGTATTCTCCATACAGAACCCAAAACACACCAGAAGGCTAATTATGGTTTATAAAATACATTCATTTATTGTCAGATCCTAGATGACAAACATTCTACAGAACCAACGAACCACATGGCTTCATGTTCTACAATAAAGAAATAAAATGACAAATATGCACAACAGACATGTGTTAAACTTTTTACAGGTACTTCACTAAACTGAAAACTGATTAAAGAAAATAATAAAAGGTTAATGTTGAGGATGATTATGACTTCCGTGTATACTGCACATTCTTGAGCCTCCAGTTGTTCAGTTCAGCTTCATTATCCTCCTGTTCTGTAGGACCTGATGTGGTTCTGTAGGACCTGATGTGGTTCTATAGGACCTGATGTGGTTCTGTAGTAGTGCTGGGTGGTATACCGGTTCACACCGAATACCAGTGTATATTTAAGTTATGATATGGATTTTTAATATACCCCCATACTGGTGTATTTGATTACACAACGTTCAGAGTGCTACACTGCACAACGCGACACTGTTTCAGACAGAACCCTTTTCAATGTTGAACTTCTACACAGGTATGGTGTGACTGCGAGGCATGGTGAGGGTAAACAGTGTGGCTGTGTTGTTCACTGTTAAGTTATCAGAGTGGTGAGGAGGACTGAGAGCCAGCCAATCCTATGCTGAGTCTAGGACACTGTCGTCAAATTTTAGCCAATGAGAAACAGGAAAGCAAAGCAACCGTTTCCATTTCAAAATCCATTTCATTTTGTTGGTAGTTCATCGTTCTCGTTTGTTGACTGATTCCTCTCCTGTCGTTCACGTTCAGTCTGTCACTCGTTCTTGGCTAGCCGGCTTTAGCTGTTAGCTGTTAACTGATGTGTTGTCTAAAAGAACACATAATCATGAAGTTGCAGATATGTATTTGCCATGAACTACAGTGTTATGTTGACCGTTAGCATGATCGTTTGAGAACGAGGAGCTGAGAACTGTGCGTTACATGATTCACAACTGAACGACGTTGTACCGGAAGCATGACTGAACGAACGAATGAATTACATGAACGAGTCATCCTGACGAACTGACTGACGGGAACTAAATCTCAACATCGAACGATGAAATCCGCCTCTAGCAGCAAGCTACTAACAGTCACTAATTTCAAATTAAAAGCCCCCCGCTAGGAACCCAGTTCTATACGCCAATGGGGTGCAATGTAAAGCTCTTATTTTGAAGACGCTGCACGCCTCCTTTAATAGCAGGGGTTTAACAAAGGCGTGTGTTTGACTGAGGAGGTGAGAATATGGGCCACGGGTCTATAATTAAGTAAATCTGTCAATTGTCACCACATTTCTTCCGATGCATATGTTGTACGTCACTGTTCACGCCATACTTCGTACTTCACGTCACATCACATGTTTATGCCTACCCCAGTGGAGGCTTTTTGGGAAAGAAGGAATATTAAACCGCCCTTTTAGACAGACAGGGCGGCAAAGTGCAGCCTTTACCTTGCAGCAAATGTGCCGCCTTTTCTGTCTAACAGGGGCTAGTAATTCCTCTCTCAACCAGTAGAAAATGTTGTGAACACCTGATTATGCATGTGATGTACATTTTTGGTCATACTGCCCAGCACTATTCTGTAGGGCCTGAGGTGGTTCTGTGAGATCTGATGTGGTTCTGTAAGACCTGATGTGGTTTGGACCCCCGACCAGACCACATATCATCTTTGAGCTGCTGCAACATGTTTGAGTTTTCATTTTGTCCGTCCAGACAAACAGAAATGATTTGTCCAGGTTGCCCCAGTAGCTCAGGTGGTAGAGCCTACATCCCATCTACAGAGGATTTGTCCTCACTGCAGTGACCTAAGGTTCGTGTCACACCTGTGCTGTGTGTCTTTCCACCTCTCTCACCCATTTCCTGTCAAGGAAAACAATCCCTTAAAAAAAACCCAAAAAACAAAATAAAGAAGGAAATAATCTCCATCCACAAAACTCCTGGAAATGAATATCACATGACAATTCACCTACATTGGGCATGTGCGAACTGGTGGAAACAGGAAGCTGATTGTTAACTCTGCTGGTAACTCACCTGCATTAAGGTGTAAGGTAACACAACATCATAACAGACTCCAGACCTGCAGACACATGTAGTCTGTTAGATTCTTTAAACCTCGTTTCCCTTTTATTCAGCTAAACCACTGAAAGCTGATGACAATAATTTAGCTTGCGAGGCTAAATAACATCCCCACTGGAAAAAACGGCATAGACCAGCACCAAAACACAACATATGCTGGTCAATGCCAGTTTTTTCCAGCAGGGAAACATTAAGCTAACCAGAGATATCATTACTAACATACTCTGAAACACTGATGCATCAACTTGAAAACATCAGCAATCTTGTTTCAGTGGTTGCAAGTTAAATGGGCATGAGGCATAAATTGAGTTCCAGCAGCCGCTACGGTTGTTTGATGTTGGTTGCTGATCTCAAACATGGATCAGTTTGACTTGATTTAGTTTTATTTGACTTCTGTAGTTACTTCAGTCATTGAGTCATTCTTGGCACCAAGGGAAATGGTGGGGAGAAAATGTTGGTTCTGATAGTGACATTCATGAAAGAATGAAGAAGACGTCCAGACAGAACTTAATTCACTGACAGGTGATCAGCTGTGAATTTCTGATTGTGACAGTCTTTTCAGTGAAATACTTGATCTTTGACATCCTGTCTGTCCCTGTCCCTGAAGCTGGTGAGCAGCCTGGATGTTGTGAGATGAGTAGGTTCAGTAGCCACCAGGTGAAATGATGGCCTGTCTCGGGGAGAGGGAGGTTCTCCTGGAGCAGAAAGGACCAGATCTTCTATCGCCATTTCTTTTGCTGCATATAAGGCATGAGGTTCTCAGGCCTCAGTTGTGATTTCATTTTCACCTAGTCGTCACTGACATGAGAGATATTTAACAACACACGCTGACATCATAGAGCAGGAACTTCCCACCTGTCTGAACAGCAGCTACAGGTGTTGCTGCTCTGTTGTCACTGCTGTCCTCAAAATTAACAGAGTTCTTTGTTTTATTGATCCACACGCTGATTGATCAAAGACATGCTGTCGTCACATCACAAACACACACACATCCAAAATGTTTCTGCTATAATCACTAGATGTTTTCATGTCCTGATGTATCAGACACTTCCAGAGTTACACAAAGACTCCTGGGAAACAAAGAGAGGAAGAGTTGTCCTCATAAATAAACATCATCATCATCATCATCATCATCATCATCATCATCATCATCAATTCCTGTTTAGCTGATAAAGCTTCATGTAGATGTCAGAGCTATCTGCTAGTCTGTTTCTGTTCAGGAAGTTTCTCTATGTGATGATGTCATGGTGATCATCATGTCACAGTGATGATGAAGATGTCATGCTGATGATGATGATGTCACAGTGATGATGTCAATGTGTCTTTGTGCAACATTCCAGCTGTGTGTCCAAGCTGTGGTTGGAGGTCTTCCTGCTGTGACCTCACTTCCTGGTGGAGCAGCCTCTCTGGTTTGTAAAGACCCCGACAATGTTGTCCAATCCGAATCACTCCTTTGTCACATGAGCATGTAGAGAACCAACCCAATTATGAGTTAAAGAGAGAGTTCACCTTCAAGGTTTAACGTGTTAACATGCTGAGATAAACCAGGACATAGATCTTTACAATGTTAATATAAAGATTTCACAGATGTGACAAAACAACTTCAACTCAAGGTCCACTGATGAGCTGTTTCCAGTGCTCTCAACCTGAGATGGTCTTCATCAGCAGAAAAAGAGTTTAGTCTGTTGTCATGGTGATGGAGCAGAGATGTCACAGGGACTTTCAGTTGGATTGTTATATATAATTTTATATAAATCCAGTGAACGTTACAATGAAACTAGTTGTTTTCCACGAAATAACATAGAAAATGTAAATGACTTAGTAACGAACTAACTCCCAAACTTTATGATCCAGAATGTTTGTATATTTACTGTGTCGCCTCTGATGCCTTTAAATCAAAACCATTTAATGACATGATGAAAACATCAGAGCCGTCTGTTCCCTGACAGGCAACACTCAGGGCAGCAGGAGTCCACATACAGTCGGACATTAGTCAGAACTAGTGAACTGTTGCTTTAGATCAACGGGCCATTCTGGTCCAGCCACTAACATTTTTATCTTCAATCAATTTCAGAGCCGATTCCTGTCAAATGGGTTTTTCCTCCCTGACTTCAGACAGAAGGGTCTTTATTAACTCTGTCCTCCTCTCCTCCTGTGCTCTCTCTCTTCTTCTGTGGTGTGCAGCGAGTCGGCGTGTCGTTTCTACAGCCATCAGATGAAGGGGAAGCACCTCGCCATCAAGAAGATGAACGAGATCCAGAAGAACATCGACGGCTGGGAGGGAAAGGACATCGGCCAGTGCTGCAACGAGTTCATAATGGAGGGCACGCTGACTCGTGTGGGTGCCAAACACGAGCGCCACATCTTCCTCTTTGACGGCCTGATGATCTGCTGTAAGTCCAACCACGGCCCACCACGGCTGCCTGGTGCCGGCTCCACTGCAGAGTATCGGCTTAAAGAAAAGTTTTTCATGCGCAAAGTCCAGATCAACGATAAGGACGACAAGGAGGGCGAGTACCGGCATGCCTTCGAGATCATCCTGAAGGACGGGAACAATGTTGTGTTTGCCGCCAAGTCTGCTGAGGAGAAGAACGGCTGGATGGCTGCGCTGATCTCGCTGCAGTATCGCAGCACACTGGAACGTATGTTGGACACAGCCATGCTGCAGGAGGAGAAGGAGGAGCAGATGAGGCTGCCGGCAGCAGAACTGTACCGATTTGCTGAAGCAGACTCTGAAGAGAACGTTGTGTTCGAAGAGAACGTCCAGTCCAAATCCGGAATCCCCATCATTAAAGCAGGGACCGTCCTGAAACTGATCGAGAGGCTCACCTTCCACATGTACGCAGGTAAGAAATGTCACAAAGGCGTTACTTCTCAACCAGGTGAGACATGATATGCCTGTGTAGTGTGAGGAATGTCTGTGGGGTTGACACTTGGACATCTCCTCCAACAAGTAATTAGAATAAAATCATAAAAAAAGTAGTCAGATTACTACTAAGACAGCACCGACCGACAGGTTCAGTTCTGTCCTCGAACAGGAAGACAAACTGTCCAACAGATCAGCTGACTGGATTCAGTGACATTCTTTAATTGATCATCTGAATCAGAGACTCAGACTTTAGACTTGATCCACTTCAGATCCAGGTCTTGGCACTAATCTCTTATTTTGAAGAATGGAGTTCAGATCCCTCAAAGGTCAAAGGTCACTCTGCCAAGGATTCTGGGTAGTATTGTGAGCCTCTGGCATCAATGTCAGACCACATAACCAATCAGAGTCCTGCTGCAACAGCCAAGTTGGCAGGTAAATGTGATGTCTTCAGATGTTGTGCTTGAGGACGTGTTTGTATGTGCATAGTGAGTGTGTGTGTGTTTGTGTATAGTGACGACGTGTGTGTGTGGAGTTAGGACGTGTGTGTTTGTGTAGTGTGTGTGTGTGTGTGTGTGTGTGTGTGTGTGTGTGTGTGTGTAGAGTGAGGACATGTGTGTGTGTGTGTGTGTGTGTGTAGAGTGAGGACATGTGTGTGTGTAGAGTGAGGACATGTGTGTGTGTAGAGTGAGGACATGTGTGTGTGTAGAGTGAGGACGTGTGTGTGTGTGTGTAGAGTGGGGACGTGTGTGTGTGTAGAGTGAGGACGTGTGTGTGTGTGTGTGTGTAGAGGGAGGACGTGTGTGTGTGTGTGTGTGTAGAGTGAGGATAAAGGTGTTTCCTGTCTAGACCCCCAACACTAACACAGACTGTTGTGAGAACATGTTGACTCCCATGATGCATCTGTGTTGCAGTAAGGGGCAGGGCATCTATTTCAGGATGGTTTCCTGTCCTATTGTTTGTGAGGCCACGCCTCCTCTTTCCTTTCTCTGTTTTCAGTCACATGACATCATTGGCCAATCAGATCACAGTGTCCATCACTTTGACTGAAGACACACACACACACACACACACACACACACACACACACACACACACACAGTTCTGAAGAATAAATGTTTCTGTTAAACAAGAAATTGATGAATCAGATGAAATGAGTTCTATTTCTATTTGGTATGGATAGATGATTTGATTAATTGATGGGTTTATAATCAAAGTGAACACAGCTGACTATGTAAATAATAATAATAATTCATTTAATTTATATAGCGCTTTTCAAGGACCCAAAGTCGCTTACAGAGTTAGGTACACAGATAGAAAATATCTGTGTAATATCTTTAATTGCCTTTTGTGATCAGTCTGCTGCTGCTGTGGTTCGTTTTATAAGAATCAGTTGTTCTCGATGTTCTGGAGTCTTCTTTCTGTATTAACTGTCATTATTGATTATTGATCGTCAGTCTGTCTCTGTTTCCTCCTTCAGATCCAAACTTTGTGCGAACTTTCCTGACAACCTACAGATCTTTCTGTAAACCTCAGGAGCTGCTCGACCTGCTTATGGAGAGGTGAGCTCACCTGTTTAAACCACAGGGACCAATCAGAGCATTTCACACATCCACAGTCATCATGGTTACCACCACTCACTCTCAAACATAGAAGATAGAAGATAATTGAATAATTAAGACGTTTAGCCTCCAGTCATAATATTTAATTGGTCTAAAAATCCCTATCCCCAGAACGCACACAAACCAACATCAACAAAAAATGCTCTGTTTGTTGTAAAGACACTTGAATATCATTTAGATGTATGAACTCCACACGTCACTGTGTACAGATGCTGTGTCCTCAAGTACTGGACTCAAAATACATGAATGAAAGTAGATAAAATAGATGATATACCCTAGAATACAATAAATAATGCTTTCATTTATCATCCATTTGTCCTCACTCATACTCTCATTCATGCCAGCTTGCCAACGTGTGCAAATCACATGTTCCATGAAGGTAAAGTGCACTGTGTGATAATAAATTGCTGCATATTAGTGTTGACCTGTGTTTGGGGTGTGTGTTTTTAGTTCTGAGTTCAGTGTGGTGATGGCTTTGGGGTAGAAACTGTTCATGAATCTTGTGATGCGTGTTTTGATGGACCTGTAGCATTTACCAGAGGGCAACAGTTCAAACAGGTGATAGGCGGGATGGAATGAGTCCTTTAGGATGTTATGAAATTTCTGCAGGCAACAGGAGGTGAAGATGTCGTCCAGGGAAGGTAGCTGTTGGTTAATGATGATCTGAGCAGTTTTAATATCCCTCAGCCGGAACTTTTTATCTGCTGCAGAGCTACCACCATACCACACCAGGATGCCATATGTGAGGATGCTCTCAATTGAACAGTGGTAGAAGGACTCCAAAAGCTGTTGTGACAAGTTTACCTTATTTAGCAGTCTTAGAAAGTGCAGTCGCTGTTGTGCCTTTGCTGTGGTGTTCGCTGTCCATGTGAGGTCCTCAGAGATGTGTGTAACCAGGAATTTGAAGTTGGCCACCCTCTCCACCCTCTCTCCGTTGATGTTCCGTGGTGAGTGGACAACTTGCTTCTTCCTGAAGTCCATAATGAGTTTTTTTTGGTTTGGATTTTTAATGAGTCTTTTTTGGTGTTGAGTGTGAGATTGTTCTCTGTGCACCCCTCTGTCAATCTCTGTACCTCCTCTCTGTAGGCAGACTCATCACCTTTGTCACCACATTCGTATCATCTGCGAATTTGATGATGGTGTTGTGGGATGAGAATGCAGTCAGGTGTATACAGAGAGTAGAGGAACGGGCTCAGCACACAGCCTTGTGTGGCCCCTGTGATGAGTGTCAGAGTAGAGGAGAGATGCCGGCCCATCCTGACTGACTGTGGTCGATCTGTCAAGTAATCCTTAATCCAAAGACAGAAGTTTTGTTGTACACCCAGGTCGAACATCTTGGAAAACAATCTACTGGGAGGAATGGTGTTGAACACGGAGCTGTAGTTCACGAACAGCAGCCGTGCATATGCCCCTTGTTGTTCCAGGTGGCGCAGTACAGTGTGGAGGACAGTGGAGGTGGCGTTGTCTGTTGAACTGTTGGTTATTGTTGAGGGTCCAGGGTGGGTGGCAGAACAGCCTTGATGTGTTGCAGGACTAGCCTCTCCAGGCGCTTCATGATGACAGGTGTCAGTGCCACGGGCCTGTAGTCATTGAGGGGTGTTATAGCAGTCTGCTTTGGAGCTGGCACTATAGAGGATGTCTTCAGGCAGGTGGGGACTGTGCACTGTGACAGAGAAAGGTTGAAGACATTTGAAAATACCTTGCCTAACTCTGCAGCACAGTCTCTGGGGACCCGCCCAGGGATGACATCTGGGCCAGCTGCTTTCCATGGGTTGATTTTACGGAATGTGCCGGTCACATCTGCTGACTGGATGATGAGTGCCTGGTTGTTGGTGGCTGGAGCAGGATCGATGTTAGTCCTTGTTCTTTCCACCTCAAAGTGGCCAAAGAACAGGTGCTGGTGATGTGACGTGTCCTCTGCCTTGCCCGGCAGGGGTCTGAGTTGCCAAAGTGGTGCTCGATCCTCCGCCTGTAGGCTGCCTTAGCATCCCTGAGATCTGTTTTGTGGTGGTGACATTGTCCATGCGGCATTTTATGTAGAACAGTACAAAGGAAGTGTAAGTGTCACTGTTGTCATCCTCAAATATGGTCCAGTCTGTGCACTGAGATTTGCAGCGGCTCAGACGCCCCCTCTGGCCACACTTGTATGGCTCTTGCAGTTGGTTTGACCGTGCTGATAATTGGTCTGTATGCTGGAGTCAAAAACAAGGATATGTGGTCAGATTGTCCCAGATGTGGAAGAGGTGATGCCTTGAACCCAGTTGTGACATGTTGGTGGAATAGTACAGTTTTTAAATTTGCTTTTTGCTTTGTCAAAATCACCTGCTATTATAAAAATCTGTCAGGAGGGTCCCGCTGTTGTTTGCCCATGACAGTTACCAAATAGCGCAAGGCTGTTGAGGTGTTAGCATCCAGAGGTATGTAAAAAGCAGATAGAAGGGGCTGTGGTCCCCTTGGACAGATGTTGTGTCCTCCATGTAGAGGCGCTGTGTCCTCCATGTAGAGGCGCTGTGTCCTCCATGTAGGGACGCTGTGGTCTCCATGTAGGTCTTCATGTAGAGACGCTGTGTCCTCTATATAGAGAGCCTGTGTCCTCTATGTAGAGAGCCTGTATCCTCTATGTAGAGAGCCTGTATCCTCTATGTAGAGACGCTGTGTCCTCTATGTAGAGACGCTGTGTCTTCCGTGTAGAGACGCTGTGTCCTCTGTGTAGAGAGCCTGTGTCCTCTACAGATGCTGTGTCCTCCATGCAGAGGCACTGTGTCCTCTGTGTAGAGACGCTGTGTCCTCTATGTGGAGAGCCGGTGTCCTCTACAGATGCTGTGTCCTCTATGTAGAGGCACTGTGTCCTCTATGTAGAGACGCTGTGTCTTCTATGTAGAGATGCTGTGTCCTCTGTGTAGAGACGCAGTGTCCTCTATGTAGAGAGTCTTTGTCCTCTACAGATGCTGTGTCCTCCATGCAGAGACGCTGTGTCCTCCGTGTAGAGACGCTGTGTCCTCCGTGTAGAGACGCTGTGTCCTCTATGTACAGACACTGTCCTCCAGGTACAGGGACAGTGTCTGGCTCTCTTTGTCAATGTATTTTTCTCTGAACAAGGTGCCATGGTGGTCCACCAGGTGGGGCAGAGCTTTGCCTTTCTTTTAATCTTTGTTCAGCTCACTGATGTCTTAAATGTCTCAGACACGAATGAACACAGTTTACTGCTGCATGATACACAGTAAACTTTTTCTATTGGAGGACCAAACCTTTAACCTTGATCTTTTTTGAAGGTCTAACTGAGCTGTGACAATAAAGGTTTTTAACAGTTTAAAATAGAGTTGTTTGTCTCAATGTTGACTCCATATGACAGAACAGATGTTTAAAAGAACATGAACATTTACTTTATCTCTATAAAAGTTCTTAAACATGGTGTCAGGAGGATAAATAAAGCAGAACCACTGACTCTGCTGTAATTTTCCTCATTAATGAGGCTGTTGGCAGCTCTGAAACTGATCTCAGGTCTGTGATTTGGTTCAGGTTTGAGATCCCAGAGCCAAGGCCGAGTGAGACGGACCAGATGGAGGGAGGAGAGCAGCCACTCAGTGCCGAACTCAAACGCTTCCGCAAAGAGTTTGTTCAGCCGGTCCAGCTCAGGTAGAGACTGCTGCCCCCTGCTGGAGGCTCACACACACTGAATCGGGTTCAGAAGAGTCACATGACCTGCTGCAAATCTGGAGACAGTATTATTATTGTATCAACTTTATTTTACCAGGAAATTCATTCAGATACACACATACATGTACACACACACAGATAATTTTCAGCGCAATATGAACCTGTGCAATAAACACATCACAAAAGACTGCCTGACAATGGATGAATAAGAAAGATCTTTTTGTTTACACGTGCCATGCACGCCAACATTTATTCATATCAGACAGAGCCCTGGATACAAGGGCCAATCAGATGAAGCCCCTGCTAGCCGTTAGCTACCCTGACAAGATTAATCGGCATCGGTTTGGTGATGATTGCCAGGTTATGATGGCTGAGGGGGGAGAGAAAAGCAATGAAAATGTGGTTGACAAAGACCCTGTGGTGAAAAGAAACAGCACTTCTGCTATATGGACCTATTTTGGATTCAGGAGAGACGACATGTTACAAACTTAGGTACAGTGTAAAACTTGCGGAGCTGTTGTTGCAATTTCTAGAGGAAATACAACCAACCTCCATGACCACCTGCAATACAACCATAAAGAACTACATGAACAAATCAAAACTAACGTTAGCCATCATTAACTGTATAGTTAATAATATACAAACTTCATTATTTGTTTATTTATCGCAAGTTATATCGCCATCGCAATATTGTATCGCAACAGTGTTATCGCACATGGCATATTTTCCACATATCGTGCAGACCTAATATATATAAAAATATATATGTGTGTGTATGTATGTATGTATATATATGTATATATATGTGTGTGTATATATATATGTATATGTATATATATATGTATATGTGTGTGTATATATATATATATATGTATATATATGTGTATATATATATGTGTATATATATGTATATGTGTATATATGTGTATGTGTATATATATATATGTATGTGTATGTGTGTGTATATATATATGTATATATATGTGTATGTATATATATATGTGTGTGTGTGTGTATATATGTGTATATATATATATATGTGTGTATATATATATATATATATATATATATTATATATATATATATATTTTTATATATATATATATATATATATATATATATATATATATATATATATAGGCGGTGTGACCTACACACACAAACCATATAACAGAACAGAAAGTTAATGCTGGGCGGTGTGACCAAAAATGTACAGTGGGGCAAATAAGTATTTAGTCAACCACCAATTGTGCAAGTTCTCCTACTTGAAAAGATTAGAGAGGCCTGTAATTGTCAACATGGGTAAACCTCAACCATGAGAGACAGAATGTGGAAAAAAAAACTGAAAATCACATTGTTTGATTTTTAAAGAATTTATTTCCAAATTAGAGTGGAAAATAAGTATTTGGTCAGCTACAAAGAAGCAAGATTTCTGGCTGTCAAAGAGGTCTAACTTCTTCTAATGAGGTCTAACGAGGCTCCACTCGTTACCTGTATTAATGGCACCTGTTTTAACTCATTATCGGTATAAAAGACACCTGTCCACAACCTCAGTCAGTCACACTCCAAACTCCACTATGGCCAAGACCAAAGAGCTGTCGAAGGACACCAGAGACAAAATTGTAGACCTGCACCAGGCTGGGAAGACTGAATCTGCAATAGGTAAAACACTTGGTGTAAAGAAATCAACTGTGGGAGCAATTATTAGAAAATGGAAGACATACAAGACCACTGATAATCTCCCTCGATCTGGGGCTCCATGCAAGATCTCACCCCGTGGCGTCAAAATGATAACAAGAACGGTGAGCAAAAATCCCAGAACCACACGGGGGGACCTAGTGAATGACCTACAGAGAGCTGGGACCACAGTAACAAAGGCTACTATCAGTAACACAATGCACCGCCAGGGACTCAAATCCTGCACTGCCAGACGTGTCCCCCTGCTGAAGCCAGTACACGTCCAGGCCCGTCTGCGGTTCGCTAGAGAGCATTTGGATGATCCAGAAGAGGACTGGGAGAATGTGTTATGGTCAGATGAAACCAAAATAGAACTTTTTGGTAGAAACACAGGTTCTCGTGTTTGGAGGAGAAAGAATACTGAATTGCATCCGAAGAACACCATACCCACTGTGAAGCATGGGGGTGGAAACATCATGCTTTGGGGCTGTTTTTCTGCAAAGGGACCAGGACGACTGATCTGTGTAAAGGAAAGAATGAATGGGGCCAT
This sequence comes from Acanthopagrus latus, assembly GCF_904848185.1. NCBI lineage: Eukaryota > Metazoa > Chordata > Actinopteri > Spariformes > Sparidae > Acanthopagrus > Acanthopagrus latus. The sequence goes on along the minus strand of NC_051039.1, from coordinate 62,627 downwards.
GTATTGAGAGATTTTGAGTGAAAATCTCCTTCCATCAGCAAGGGCATTGAAGATGAGACGTGGCTGGGTCTTTCAGCATGACAATGATCCCAAACACACAGCCAGGGCAACAAAGGAGTGGCTTCGTAAGAAGCATTTCAAGGTCCTGGAGTGGCCTAGCCAGTCTCCAGATCTCAACCCCATAGAAAATCTGTGGAGGGAGTTGAAAGTCCGTGTTGCCCAAGGACAGCCCCAAAACATCACTGCTCTAGAGGAGATCTGCATGGAGGAATGGGCCAAAATACCAGCAACAGTGTGTGAAAAGCTTGTGAAGAGTTACAGAAAACGTTTGGCCTCCGTTATTGCCAACAAAGGGTACATAACAAAGTATTGAGATGAACTTTTGGTATTGACCAAATACTTATTTTCCACCATGATTTGCAAATAAATTCTTTAAAAATCAAACGATGTGATTTTCTGTTTTTTTTTTTTTTCCACATTCTGTCTCTCATGGTTGAGGTTTACCCATGTTGACAATTACAGGCCTCTCTAATCTTTTCAAGTGGGAGAAATTGCACAATTAGTGGTTGACTGAATACTTATTTGCCCCACTGTATATCACAGTGTTTTTCAAAACGGTTTCACGGTATATGACGGTATATTTGGACCCGTGGCCCATATTCTCACCTCCTCAGTCAAACACATGCCAATGTTAAACCCCCTCTATTAAAGGAGGCGTGCACCGGTACGCCTCACGTTAGCTGCCTCAAGCAACAGACAGCTAACAGGAAGCAGGTCAAATTTGTCTTCAAAATAAGAGCTTTACATTGCACCCCATTGGAGTTTAGAATGGGGTTCCTAGCGGGGGTTTTTAATTTGAAAGTAGCGCCCGTTAGTAGCTTGCCGCTACAACAACAAGCTGACAGCTACAGAGACTGAGGTGACGCTAGCATCTCTCAGATTGCAGCGGCTTTCCGGTTGCTCATCTTGACATCTGCGGATGAAGTCATGAACTGCAATGTCTATCCTAACCATCTTCACCGGAACTGAACACCAGAGCACTACTGTTTACCCTCACCATGCCTTGCAGTTGCACCATGCCTGTTTTGAGGCGCAACACTGAAAAGGGTCCAGTCTGAAACAGTGTTGTGTGGTGCAGCGTAACGTCCTATACGTTTTTGTAATCAAATTCACCGGTATGGAGGTATATTAAAAATTCATATAACAAAAATATGCACCGGTATTCGGTGTGAACTGGTATACCGCCCAGCACTACAGAAAGTTATATTTCACATCTTCGTAGTTTACAAACAGAGAAGAGCCAATGTGTCTGTGATGTAACAACGATGTCAAACTTCAGATGTTGATCATATGACCTGTGATAACTCCTCCTGCAGAGTGCTGAATGTGTGTCGTCACTGGGTGGAGCATCACTTCTATGACTTTGAGAGAGACGCTTACCTGCTGAGACGACTGGAGGAGTTTATTGCCTCCGTCAGAGGTACACACCTGTCAGAACACCTGTGCTGATAACATTTGGTCTCTTGGTAACATCTATAATTCTGCAGCAGATGTTTGTGTCAGTAATGAATCACCCAAATGTGCTGTATGTTTGATTGATCCTGGATCAAAAAATCACTCAGATCTGACTGTGGATCAGCTGATTAATAATGTCACATGCTGCAGGTAAGGCGATGAGGAAGTGGGTGGAGTCCATCACAAAGATCATCCAGAGGAAGAAGCAGGTTCAGGTGAGCGTGCCCAGTCACAGCATCACCTTCCAGAACTCTCCTCCTCCGATCGAGTGGCACATCTGTAAGCCAGGAAACACTGAACAGTTCGACTTGATGATGCTGCACCCCATCGAGATTGGCCGCCAGCTCACCCTGCTCGAGTCCGACTTCTACAGGTAAAAGGAGGTCACACCTGTCTCTCATCTGTCTCTGACCTGTATCACGACTACATCACACCTGTATCACAACTGTATCACACCTGTTCCAACACGTCACATTCCTCTCTCACATCTGTTCTGACCAATCACACACCTGCCTCACACCTGTCTCACTACTGTTCTGATTGATCACACGCATGTATCACACCTGTCTGACATGTCACACGCGTGTCTCAAACCTGTGTGTCTCCTGCAGGGCAGTGCAGCCATCAGAGCTGGTTGGCAGCGTCTGGACCAAAGAGGACAAAGAGATTCACTCCCCCAACCTGCTGAGGATGATCCGACACACCACCAATCTCACCTTGTGGTTCGAAAAGTAAGACCTCACTCTGACATCACGCTGATCTGACATCATGCTGACATCATGCCGACATTATACTGTGCATGTGTGCAGGTGTATTGTAGAAACAGAGAACCTGGAGGAACGAGTTGCTGTGGTGTCGCGGATCATAGAGATCCTGCAGGTATTTCAGGAGCTCAACAACTTTAATGGAGTTCTGGAGGTCGTCAGCGCCATGAACTCGTCTCCTGTCTACAGATTGGACCACACATTCGAGGTAACCATGAGGACACTGATGATGTCTGCTTCTCAGAGATCAGCTGCTCTGAAACTGACACAACGTGTAACACAGACACACACAGGTTGTCTGATGAATGTTGACCAGCCATCATTAACAGGCTGCAGTCAATAACTCGGTGTTAATGACAGCAGCGGCTTTCAGATGAGTCAAGGCTTTGTCAGTGTGAGAACCAACCTGTCTCAGCTCCACTCAGGCCAGCTAATGATGTCACTAACTTGCTGGTTTTACTAGGTAATGCAGTCACCTGTTTCAACAACCAATCAGCTCCTTGTAGTGAAGTCAGGCAGTCAGGTCAGTCAGAAAGTCAGTTCTGGATGAGGAGATTGGAAACACTAGAAGTGTAAATCTTCACTGGCCTCACAATTCAATTCAATTAAGATTCAGCTGTCAACGAATTGAATGCAAACACATCTCAATGCATCTCAGCGATCTATATCACTGCACATGGCGTCTTTACATCATTTAAATTCTCCTTTTATTCAGAAAGTCCTTCCAACAATCAGACTACAGCAGTCTAAAAGTGGCATCTTTTCAACACATAAACTTTACAGAAACATAACACTGATCCATCTGCGGCGTCTGACACGATTGTTGTTGACTACAATAATATAGTTTTCACATGGCAGCTTTAAGATAAAACATCTGTGGACTCTGCTGCTCACCTCTAAGAGCTGGATGGAGAAGTTGACAGCAGCTCCTCAGATCTCTGCTGATCCGCTAAATTCACTGTAACAGTTATTAATGTGGCTACAGATGTTAGCTTCACGTGGAAATGGCCGACATGATCAGTGATTCTCCTGAGGCAGAAGTCTCCTCCAGTTCTGCTTCACAGCAAGTTCATAAAACCCGACATGTGCCGCGAGAATTCCATCAAAAAAATACTCAACATGAGCTGCAGACTCTGGATCATGATCTGTCTCTGCATTGATGAAGAGTCTGATTAACAAGACATTTCCACACCTCTACAAAAAACAAACCTTGTTAAAATCTTTGCTGCTCACTCAACCACACACTGGTTCACCTTTTGTTTTCATCAGTACTAGAAATGCACCTGCAGCAAGTAACTCAGTTATAAAGCACTGTCAGTTATAACAAAGTGCAGAGACTTGACGCTGTAGTTTCAGATCCAAATCACTGATCACAGAAAACGTTGTCAAACTCCATAAAAAATAATTTGAATTGGTTTAATTTTGTTTTCTGTTTGCAGCAAATTCCGAGTCGTCAGAGAAAAATCCTAGAGGAAGCTCACGAGCTGAGTGAGGATCACTACAAGAAGTATTTAGCTAAACTGCGCTCCATCAACCCCCCCTGTGTGCCCTTCTTTGGTAGGCACTGACACACTCACGGTTTGTAAAGTGTTAAACATGAAGGGTCAAAGATTAATCAGTCTGTCTGTGTGTCTGTCAGGAATCTACCTGACCAACATCTTGAAGACGGAGGAGGGTAACCCTGACTTCCTGCGGCGACACGGCAAAGACCTGATCAACTTCAGCAAGAGGAGGAAAGTGGCAGAAATCACAGGAGAGATCCAGCAGTACCAGAACCAACCGTACTGTCTGAGGGTGGAGAATGACATCAGGGTCAGTATGGCCGGTGACAGGTGTGTGTGTGTGTGTGTGTGTGTGTGTGTGTGTGTGTGTTGTGTCAGAGGTGTGACATGTTCTCTCTGTTTCTGGAGCAGAAGTTCTTTGAGAACCTGAACCCGATGGAGGACATGTCTGAGAAAGACTTTGCCGACCATCTTTTCAACAAATCTCTGGAGATTGAACCTCGAAACGCACGATCGCTGCCTCGATTTGTAAGTGTTGCCATGGTAACACAAACACACTAAGATGTTACTTTTTGAACAAATTAAATACTTTTTGACTTAATCTCGCATGATGGGTTTAGTAGTTTTGCTTCAGTGAGACTTAAATTAAACTTGTTCAGACATTTAACAGTTTTACTTATATGACAAGTTCTTCAGTGAACCGTCATCACAGTTTAAAACCGCTGATCAACATCTTAACTTCTTAACTAGCCTCTGTAGAGAACAACACAGTGAGCTCCTGGTTGGAGGAATGTGATTTGATCAGCCATCAAGTTCACAGACTTCCAGCTGTAACCAAACCATTTGATTGTTCTTAAAGGTCATTTTGTTGATTTTGACACAAATGGCCTGTTTCTGTGTTTTCAGTGTAAACAGAATTGCAGCTTAAACCATGCAGGTTCAAACTAACCTAAAACAGATTTGCCTGCTTGGCCTCTTTAAGTTGTTTTAGACTCTGTGGAGCTCAAACTGTTCAAACAGCTGCCAACTGTCAGCTGTGTTCTGAAGAAGAAAGTTTGAAATTAAGAAGGTGAGTTTTATTGAAGCTTGCATCACCATATGCCTCCTCTCTGAAGCTGAACATGTAGAACACAGAACAGTTCTGGCAGCAAGCTGAGGAGCGATGGGGTGAAGAGAAAAAAACTCTTCATATCAGTTTTGATTGACAGACAATGCTATGTTAACGACAAGCTAACACTTACAGTCACATAACAGCCCAACACTCGGCAACAACATCTTGTGTTCGACCAATCCGCTCCCACAGAACTCTGTTCTGACCTTAACGAGGGATGAGGAGTTGGTTACCTCACAGAGAAGTGGCAGCTGTCGATCTATCAGCTGCTTCCTGTTGCATCACAGCCCGGATCAAACTGATTTCTGTTGACTGACAGCAGCGCACACTGAACACATTGCATTTTCTGTGGATAGCAAACTTCAAATTAAAAGTCAGCTTGTGTTGAATGCTTTTAATGTGAAGGTGCAGCAGCAGGTAACGTTGGTTGTCACATAGTGAGCGACTGTTGTGTGTTGTCAAGAGGTGGGAAAAGGTAATCACCATGGCAACAACCAAGACACAAGCTTCTCCTATGTTTTTTTGGGTCACCAGGGGGATGGGTGACGAGTCCCGCCCTATCTACTGTATGATTGGTTGCCTGAAGAAGAGCTGCAGTGACGTCATAAGAGCCTTTGTAAAAAGTTGAGATATTTTAAGTTGCATTCTGGGTAAAGCCTTTGAAGAACTTCTGAATAAAAGAGTTCCGCTGCAGCGACTCACATCCTGAGTGTTTGAATCTGACTCCTCCACCCCCTCCTCCTCCTACATCCAGGTAAAGAAGTACAACTGTACTTTGAAGTCCCCGGGAATCCGTCCAACCTCTTCAAGGCCTGGCACCATGCGACATCCAACACCACTGCAAAATGAGCCCAGGAAGATTAGTTACAGCCGCATCCCTGACAGTGAGGCTGACGGTGGGGCTGCCTCCGCCCCCAATTCACCCCGCACCCCACTGACTCCACCCCCTGCCTCCGCCGCCTCCAGCTCCACAGATGTAGGCAGCGTGTTTGACTCGCCGCAGGGTCCCAGCAGCCCCTTCCACTCCAGTAAGACCCGCCCACTGACACTTTCCTACAAATCACAGGTTTGACTCTGACCATGCTCACTGACATTGTCCTACCAATCACAAGTGTGACACTAACCCCGCCCACTGACACTGTCCTATCAATAGGCTTGTTGATGGGATGAGCTGCTCCTCGACTGGTTTGCAGACTAGACCATTGCTGTGTCTCAGTTCAGGGTCTGTGTCTGTGTGGTCTTTGAAGGCGAGTCCTTCAGAGACCTTGTTAACCTCGTCAGCCATTGTTAAATGTGACGGTCTAGCCTTTGGAGCATTTCCTGGTTGCGTCACCAGATGTTTTACCCTTACGTCACGATTTCTGCCGCCCAGGCCCGCGAAAGTCACGATCTACGCCACATGATGTCGCCATTGTCTCTCTTTCTTCTTTTTCTGGTGCAGAAAGAATCTTGGGATATGTGAGGCCACAAAGGATCATAGTGATGCATCCTCCAAAAACAGGGAAAGAAGGAGTATCTGGAGGAGCCTTCACGCAGCATTGTGATGCAGTTGGCCTTCAAATGCTCCTGTGAAGGATGCAGACCTGAACTGAGTCACAGAAACAGGGCACATGTGCTGTGTCAGATGTGATAGATTTAAATGTGATCAGACACATTGATCAGTGCTCAGTTGTTCATTGTGACATCACAGACAGTTAAAACTCTGCTCACAGATCATTTCTCATCACTTCTCACATAAAACGGCACACTGTCCCTCTCACACTATATTAATACATCAATACATTAAAGTCAAGCATACAAGGCAATTTTCACACATTAAACCTTCAACATCACACACATAACAGATCTCACTAACTCAGCAGAAATAAAAAGTTTTTATAAAACATCATAGTTGAGTTGTTTTTTTTTTTTTTTAAAAAAAAGATTTATTTATCGAGTTCAACAAAAAGAACAGACACAGACCCTTCTTAACATCTGAGTAAGATACAAATCGTATAGTTGAGTTAATGTCTGAACCAATCAGCTGTTGGATCAGACAACAGCGAGGTTTTTCCCATAATGCCGTGGGGTCCTGCAGTCTTTGGAGCAGCTGCAGATTACTGCTGAACACGTGTGCATGATGTCAGAGCAAGTCCAGATCTGGTCCAACACAAATCTTACCAGCATGCATTGTGTGGCAGTCGCTGCTGATCGATTCAGCCCAGACCGGCTCATCTGGAACGAGACTAATCACAGGTGTCACAGTGACTCGTCGTATAATGTTCTGAAATGAAAAAAGAGTAATAAATCTGGTGTGTGTGACAGAGAGAGAGAGAGAGAGACTTACCTACATTTCTCCACACAACATCTGGACCTGCTGTGTGAGCAACCACACACACACAAAGCCACTTAGCATAGGTAAAAAGACTGGAAACAGTCCTCCTCCTCTTTCTTCACCTCTCTTTGTCTCTGTCATTCTCTCCTCCTCCTCCTCCTCCTCCTCCTCCTCCTCCTCCTCCTCCTCCTCCTCCTCCTGGTCCTCCTCACAGTGTTTTCTCCTCTCTACTCCTCAGCCTGCGACAGTATCTTCTCTGTGGTCTCTTTGCCTCATGGTCCACGTTAGTATTGACCCTCCTGACTCTCTGTACATCTGTCATCACTGACATCACACTCACACGTTCACTGACTCACCTGTGTCTTAATCACCGACATCATACAGCACCTGATCACTGATCTGAATGTGAAATGACAAGCTGTGACCTCATAAATTCATCTGTGTCTCACCTGTCTGAGCCACAATCACTTGTTCAATCGCGGTTTACTGTATATAGTAAAAGCCTGTCTCCATGGAAACCATTAACTGTTTTAAACAGAGTCTGTGTGTGTGTGCGCGTGTGTGTGTGTCTGTCTCTAACGTTCGTCCTCTCTGCTCTCAGGGTCATCCTCGGTCTCCTCTATGGTGAGTTTCAGTCGTGTTTCTGAGGAGGTTCCAGTGCCTCCTCCTGTTCCTCCTCGCAGACGTCCAGAGTCAGCTCCTGCTGAGTCATCTCCCTCCAAGGTAACCAAGAGATCAATAAATTCATCCTGTCATTATCAGTAGTTACTAGGGGTGGAACGGTGCACAAACTCCACGGTTCGGTTCATATCATGGTTTTGTGGTCACGGTTTTCGGTCCGGTATGCTGAAAGTTAGGAAAATCAATTAAGTCTTGTATTGTTAAGTTAAAACTTAAAGAATGAGGCAGTCTGACATTTGATGCATCATTGTGACAAAAAGTAGGTAGATTCTGGCACTGCAAGAGAGGTGATATTGCTAGTTCCAGCATGCTTTTCATTTATTTGGCAAAGAAAGTTATCTTTAACGAATGCTAAGAACAAATAGTTACACTAATGTAATGTAATGGGCAGTCACAGTCAGGAAACTTTCAGTAGCCCTGGCGGTCCATCCGTCACTAGGAAGCACTACATAGGCTGTCAGACAGCTCTTTAATAACTCATCGTGTCTCTTCATAAAGTGCAGAAATTACCGTGTTGCTGAAGTGTTTGCAGGAGGGGGTTTTATTTTATATCGTGGCTCGAGTGTTTTAATCATACAAAAAAATCCCTCCACCACAGCAAAAGGCTGCATTACTTACCCCACTACTCCATTCCTTTCATTATGCATGTTGGCCCGTCTGACTCGTCACTGTCAGGTTGTTTAAAAGCTGCGGGGAGCAGAAGTTGTCCTATCGACTCTCTCTTTCCTCCCTGCGCTGCCAGTTGTCTCACTGGGATGATTCTTCACAGATGAGCTGACATGTTAGTCGTGTTACTGTTAGTATAAACAACATGTGTTGCACAATGCTTGCACACTGTCGCACTTTTGTCAACAACTTTCATACCGCCATTATCGTAGATCACTCTAAATGCAAAGTGGTCCCATACAGCAGACCTATACAGTGCTGCTGGTGCATCTTCTAGCTCCGACAATTTTCCACTCGCCATGCCCACAAACGTCTCCACAGCTGACCCAAAGATACTCTATTATTACTATCTGCTACACCGCTTCGCTTCTTCTTCTTGATAACTGGCGGTAGGCATCTAGCTCTGTACCGCCACCTGCTGCTCTGGAGTGTACACGCTTCGCCTCGTTAGTAAATGAGAAAAAGAAGTTGTGCGTGCCTATGAGCCGAACGGTACACACGTGCCCCGAACTGTAACAAGTGTACCGAACGGGTCGGATTTTTTTGATGAACCACTCTACCCCTAGTAGTTACTGATCATGTCAGCTGTTTTTGCCTAATCTCAAACTGTGTTCTGCTGTAACACAGAAGAGCAACAAGATGGAAGCATCTGAATTTAAAGTATTAAAAATGTCACAATAAAAGCAGTGGAACCCTAACCCTGTAGTATAACACAGTGTGATACAGTATAATATAGTGAAATGTAGTATAACACAGTTTAATATACACTGGACAAAAATATAAACAGCACTTTTTTTTTGCTCCCATTTTTCAATTGCTGAACTCAAAACTATTTCTATACACACAAAAGATCCATTTCTCTCAAGCATTGTTCACAAATCTGTCTAAATCTGTGTTAGTGAGCACTTGTCCTTTGCTGAGTTAATCCATCCCACCTCACAGGTGTGGCATATCAAGATGCTGTTTAGACGGCATGATTATTGCATAGATGTGCCTTAGGCTGGCCACAATAAAAGGCCACTCTGAAATGTGCAGTTTTGCTTTACTGGCGGGGGGGGGGGGTCTGGAGGAGTAAGAAAACCAGTCAGTATCTGGTGTGACCAACATTTGCCTCACATCTCCTTCATATTGAGTTGATCAGGTTGTTGATTGTGGCCTGTGGAATGTTGGTCCACTCCTCTAAATTCAATGGCTGTGCCAAGTTGCTGGATGTTGGCAGGAACTGGAACATGCTGTCGTATACGAAGACATGCTCAGTGGGTGACATGTCCGGTGAGTATGCTGGCCATGCAAGAACTGGCCACAATAAAAGGCCACTCTGAAATGTTCAGTTTTATCACAGCACAATGCCACCAATGTTGCAAGTGAGGGAGCATGCAACTGGCATGGAATGTCCACCAGAGCTGTTGCCCGTGAATTGAATGTTCATTTCTCTACTATATGCCATCTCCAAAGGTGTTTTAGACAATTTGGAGGTACATCCAACCGACCTCACAACCGCAGACCACGTGTAACCACACCAGCCCAGGACCTCCAAGATGGTCTGACACCAGACAGCCGGACCGCTGCTGCAACAATCGGTTTGCATAACCAAAGAATTTCTGCACTAACTGTCAGAAACCGTCTCAGGGAAGCTCATCTGCATGCTCGTCATCCTCAGTGGGGTCTCAACCTGACTGCAGTTTGTCGTTGTAACCGACTTGAGTGGGCAAATGCTCACATTCGATGGTGTTCTCTTAATGGATGAATTCTGGTTTTCACTGTAGAGGGCACTTGGCAGACAGCGTATGTGGCGTTGTGTGGGTGATCGTTTTGCTGATGTCAACACCCATGGTGGTGGTGGGGTTATGGTGTGGGCAGGTCTATGTTATGGACAACGAACACAGGTTCATTTTATTGATGGCATTTTGAATGCAGAGATACCATGATGAGATCCTGAGGCCCATTGTTGTGCTGTTCATCCACTACCATCACCTCATGTTGCAGCATGATAATGAACAGCCCCATGTTGCAAGGATCTGTACACAATCCCTGGAAGCTGAAAGCATCCCAGTTCTTGCATGGCCAGCATACTCACCGGACATGTCACCCACTGAGCATCTCTGGGTTGCACTGGATATGATTTGTATACGACAGCATGTTCCAGTTCCTGCCAATATCCAGCAATTTGGCACAGCCATTGAAGAGGAGTGGACCAACATTCCACAGGCCACAATCAACAACCTGATCAATTCAATGCGATGGAGATGTGATGCAAATGTTGGTCACACCAGACACTGGCTGGTTGTCTGACCCCTCCAATAAAGCAAACTGCACATTTCAAAGTCGCCTTTTATTGTGGCCAGCCTAAGGCACACCTGTGCAATAATCATGCTCTAATCAGCATCTTGATATGCCACACCTGTGTGGTGGGATGGATTCTCTCAGCAAAGGAGAAGTGCTCACTAACACAGATTTAGACAGATTTGTGAACAATGCTTGAGAGAAATGGATCTTTTGTGTGTATAGAAAAAGTTTTAGATCTTTGAGTTCAGCTCATGAAAGATGGGGGCAAAAATACGTGCTGTGTTTATATTTTTGTTCAGTGTAATATAATGCAGAAGGTTGCCCATTTTAATGAGAATGTGATAAATACAATCAATACGACCAGCTGCGTGGTTCCTCCCAAGTCATGTCTCACCCCCTCTGTCTCCTCCTTCCCCCTTTTAGATGATGTCGAAGTTGGACAGCCCCCCTGCTGTCCCCCCTCGTCAGCCCACCTGTAAGCTCCTCCCCCCTCGTTATTCCTCGTCGCTGTCATCGTCATCTCCCCCTGACAGCCCCCCCTCCCTGCCTCCTCGGGAGCCTCTCAGCTCCCCACTGCACCTCCTCCCCCCACCTCAGGGTCGCCCACGCTGTGACCTGCTGCCTCAGGCCTTCTTCCCCTCCTCCACCCCCTCTGCCCCTAACATCAGCTCCGCCTCTATTGCCTCCTCCTCACCCCCAGTTCCGCTTCCCACCACTGTCACCCCCAGCCCTACCCCTACCTCCAGGAAAATGCCCCTCCCTTCACCACCTCTCCCCCTCCTCCCGCTGGATGGCCCGCCCGTGCCGCCCCGACACAGTGTCCCCAAACTTCCCCCCAAGACCTACAAGAGGGAGTCTTTGAGCCACACCCCCCTGCTGGACACCCCCCCCGCACTGTGACAGCCTGGACTTCCAGAGATGGAGGGGCAGCTGATCGGACAGCTTGTGGAGGAGGCGGTGCTAGATGAGCTAACACTATCGCTGATTGGATCAGAACAAACAAAACAATCGATGGATTTAAAGACAAAAAACAAAACATCCCATCGACCAGTCAGGAGTTTGGGTCGGATCTGGACCGAGACAAAGTAAAGTTAAGATCATGTGCCCTTATTCTGAAAAACTCAGCTGCAGAACTTCAGAGAACATTTGTCTGTCATTTCTCTGTGCGAGTGATTCAGACCTCGTGGCATCTCCACCAGAGAGGATTGTGGGTAATGTAGTGCTCCACAGACTGAAGTGGACTCTGCTTTTGAGGCCTTCAGGTACCGAACCAGAGCCAAAGAGGTACTTTACTGGTTCTAGTGACCTGATGTTGTTTGTGTCTGATTGTTAATAAAGATGTAAGTGATGATTGCCTTCTTTCAAACAAGGGAATAAACATGTTTGTACCACTGAGCTGGCTGGACAACAGAGACCTGCGCTGCACCGTCTTTATTTACCCTCATACACGTCTTCATTTACCCTCATACACGTCTTTATATGGTGTGAAGTGTTGCATGTCATCAGATCAGCCTGAAAATAATACTTATATCCTCCAGTTTGACCAAAAATAATTTATGCAGTTTGAAAAATTGATGAAATTATTTTACATCAAATATTAGAATGTAATAAAAACAAACATCAATCAGCTGATGAAACTTTTAATGTTTAATACTCACAAACAAGAAGTTATCACAGCAGGACATCAAATGTCCTGACACACAACATGGAACCAACATGTCACAGGTTTGAGTCCAGCTGCATCTTGAATCAGTTTCCTGTCTGGATCTCCACTGATGCTGCACTCTGGTCAGGAGACAGGGCAGAGAGCAGATTGGCTGGTTTCACTGTCTGACAGTATTAAAAGTTTTCAGTCCTGCGAGGAGTTCCGCATCAGTCTGGATAATATGGACTCTGGACCAGATTCTGGATCAGTTTCTGGATGCGGTCCAGGATGATCTGGTTGGAGCTGCAGCAGTCTTCAGGTCCGTATGGGGCTGCAAGGGTAAGTACCCCCGCCACCCTCAGCTGGTCCCCCTCCTCCTCCACTGGGACACGGTTCTTCTCTAGCCACCTCTGGACGCCGGCCCTCCTCCTCCTCAGCTCCTCTGGGTCTAGCCCACAGGTCCTCGCAGGGAGGAAGGAGGTCTGGAGACGCCTGGTGGTCTCCTTATCTGCCTCCTGAAGAACCTGCACCTCCTCCACGGCGTGACCCATCACCACCTGCACCGATGCTCTGCCCTCCTCCCCGAAAGTCACCAGAACCAGACTACAAGAGACAGACTGGGTCAGACCAGATCACCACACACACACACACACACACACACTGACAGTGTGTGCTGGTGCTGTGACGTTGATTATCTCTTTGGTCATTCAGTTACGTATTTTCTACGTCATCAACTCAGAAATCAATTTCCAAAAAAACTTTAAGAAAAGACAAAGTGTGCGCAGGCGTGCGTGCATGTGAGAGACTACGCGCGTCGTGTCATCACCTGGCGGACACCGGGTCCACGGTGAGCAGCCAGCCGCGGTGCTCCTCATCGTTTCCCGCCTTCACCATCACCTGTTTGTTGACGTAACGGATCCACTGCAGCGGACCTAACAGAGACCAGCCGCACTGCATCATGGTCCACGCTGATTAATATGAAAATAATAATCAATACAGCACAAACACTGCAGCCTGACCACTCGTTCCAGCACGGGCTTTAAAACTCTCCGGAGGAAACGTGAGGCTCAAATAAAGGTTCCGCTTCCGCTCACTTGTTTGCTGCTGCTGCCACCTGCAGGTGAACAGAACAACAGCAGAATCTAATAACACCGACTTCGTTTTATAAATAACTACAAAATGTAATCAAACATCAAACAGAATATATATCAAGAAGTTGTACAGCAAACCCCCTAACCCTGGATTTAAAATCAATTAAAAAAAAAAAAAGTTTTTAGACCCAGATTTCATAAATTAAATAAAACTGCGGGAGTTGATTTAACTCTGAAATTTCGTCAGGAAGTGGTTTGTTGTTACTTCCGCCGTAGTAACAGGAAGAAGATGTCCCGACACGGCCGGACCGGAAGAGGGGAGTACGGCCTGCTGGATGTTCTCTTGAGTCGGTACCGCAGCTCTAACACTGGCTTTGTCCCAACTCGGGGTCTGCACATTTCAAGGACCCGCCCTTTGCGGTCTCACCCAATGAGTGTACTTCGGTGCGCCCTGCAGGCCGCGTCAACTGTTGTTAAATGGGACAGTCTACCCTTCGGAGCATTTCCTGGGTGCGTCACCAGATGTTCCCGCCTCTACTCGTACGTCACTATTTATGCAGCCCAGGTCTGTGAAAGTGACAAGAAGAGTAAAATTTGACTGTCAGACCTGTTCGAGCTGCAGGAATTCCTGATTTCCTTTTTAATCCTGCTCCATGTGGAGGAAGAGGGGAAGTGGCTGGTTTATGTCCGGCTGAGAGGACCGTGGAGAGGTAAACCTGTTATTGATCCCACAGTAATGTTATCAATATTAGCTAGCTAAAAGTTTGGGTCATTAACATACCTATACATTACGTTAATGCTGTTTATCACCACATATGGTTTTATTTTAATTTTAAAGGTATTATTCCTATTTAAAGTGGGTTGGTAGATAGTTTTGGTTGTTGTAATGATTTATAATAATGCTGCTGCTGCTGATAATAATAATAATAATAATAATAATAATAATAATAATAATAATAATAATAATAATAACCAACTATTATTATTAATCATTAGCATTAATATTATGAAATTAAGGGCGGCTGTAGCTCAGCGGGTAGAGCAGGTCGACTAGTGATCGGAAGGTCGCTGGTTCAAATCCCAGCTCCGGGCAGTGCTGAGCTGCATGTTGAAGTGTCCTTGAGCGAGATACTGAACCCCACGTTGCTCACTAGTGAGGGCCCTGCGATGAGCTGGCGACTTATCCAGGGAGTACCCTGCCCTCGCCCTGAGACAAGGCTGGGATTGGCTCCAGCAGCTACACCCCGCAACCCCATGGAAAGGGATAAGCGGTTTGGACAATGACATGATATGAAATTATAATTCTTGCCTCTTAAATCTTTCTCAGTGACATGGCAGCTGTGGATGGAGTCAGAACTGCAGACCCAGTTGATGGACGATGTGGTGGACAGAGGACACTGGACCCCTAGACACCCTGCGTACCGACCCAGATGATGTCCCACTGACACCATCCAGCCCAGCAGCACTGCAGGGACTTCTGCTCAGCCTGCTACTGTACATCATCTGTAACTGTTTTAATATTGTTTTTAATAATAGCTGTTTTTGTTAATCGTGAATAATAATCTGTAAATGGTTATTCATGCTGTAATTTTGTCAATAGTTGAAAACATTCAATCATTTGTTGTCCCTGAAAAGTAGCACTTGATGCTGTTTTCTGTTATAAATTGTACTTATACTGGAATGGATGAATGGAATAGACAAGGTGTAACAATACAATCATTTTTTTTTTATCAGACCTGAGGTCAGTATGTTGGATGTTTTCTCTGAATCAGCTATCAGACCTGAGTCCAACTGAAAGTCATCGC
Source organism: Acanthopagrus latus (assembly GCF_904848185.1). Taxonomy (NCBI): domain Eukaryota; kingdom Metazoa; phylum Chordata; class Actinopteri; order Spariformes; family Sparidae; genus Acanthopagrus; species Acanthopagrus latus. Next base: position 47,247 of record NC_051039.1, on the reverse strand, counting down.
CACTGTTTCTTGTAAAACATGAGCACTAACCTTAACCTTAACTTGCCACCTGATTGGATCAATATACTGCTATCTTATTTATGGTGACCCTGAAGTGCAAAACACAACAGCAAATCAGAAAACAAAATCACAAATCAGAAAACACAACAACATGACGTCCATCTGTTGAACCGGAAGGACATGGTTTACATGTTTTCAAAATAAGAGCACTGCCACTGATGACTTAAGCGCCGCTATTAAAGAATATTTTGATGAAGAACATGGATATGATGATGTTTGATGTTTTATGATGCTTCACCTATTTTGGCCATAAGCACTCATATTGACAGCACATCATTTCGCGCGGTTTGCTGCTTTCATTGTCTCTCTTGTCTCTAACTTTGTTAGTGGTTAAATACCCAGTTGATTGGCTCAATTGGGTATTTTACTGCTAACAAATTGAATGTATCATTCATTCTGTCATGATGTTTTAAAAAAAAAATGAAATTACACCAAAATGTACATTGTGACAAGTTTAATTATACATTTATCAATATTCATATCATCGCACATAATAAACCATAGTTATTGCATATATTTACACAAGATTTTAATAGAGAACATTCTTGAAATCAAAAGTAACTTATTTAATTACAAAATATTTTATTTCAACACTTAATAATATACCCCCGCGACCCTGCAGAGGATTAAGCGGCGTACATATAATGTGTACAGATGATGGATGGATGGATGGACTTAATAATATACATAAAAAATAATAATAATGGAAAAGCTGGAAACAAGCTGATCTAAAACAAAAACAAACAAAGAGCTGTTGTGATCCCTGGTCACAGTCTGCAGGTTACCTCCGCTCTCCTCACAGTTACCACACACGGGCTTGTGGCATTTCAAGTGTCTGATGTTTGGTTCTGTTTGGTTCTTTTTGCAGCTCTTTTGGACCGGCACCGCCTCCATCTCCATGTCTGCTGCTGTTGCGGTGGTTGGTTCCACTGCTGCGCACCTTGTGCCACCTGCCGCGGCTCCTTTCCCCTCCATGTATTCTGCCCTCAGCTCTGCCAGCTGCTGCAGGACTTTCCTCCGGGTCTCCTGCTGCTGCTGCTCCTTGAATAAGATGCAGGCATTGATCCCAGCCAGGTTGAGGATGTTACAGAAGACAGTGGCCATCTTCGGGTACCGCCTTTACAGCGGAACGGAGTACGGCCTCCTCCAGGATGCTCACCCTACTTCGCGTTATTATAGTACATCACAGACTCTGGTTTTGCCTTCGCCCCCCTAAAGGTGTCCACACCTGTATGCAGGTGCTCAGGATGCAGACATTCTTCCTCAGCTTTCCCTGGTACACAGTCGGAGTCGCATCACTTCAGCACTTCACTTCGTGTTGAACAACTCTGTTTCACGGAGGGGAACTCCCGTTTATGTTTGCCCATGGTGCCAATTGGGCAATATAATACAACTCTGTAATAATTAACTTACAAGTAAATTTACAAAGAAGTCCAGCTGGAGACTGCCAACACAGTTAGAGAAAAGAGACACAATGAAAGCAGCAAACCGCGCGAAATGATGTGCGGTCAGTATGACGCAGGATCTGTGGGAGGAGGCGAGTCACATCCGGATCAGATGTTCCTCAGGGCTCCAAATTACTGCAGTTCAAACATCTGCAGGCATCAAGCACGCAAGCTTCCTGAAGACATAAATATTCCCACAAACATTATTTAAAACCAGTTTAAGTAAAGCTGCAAGTTCATCTTGTCATCTTCCACTCATAGATTTGACTGGCAAAACAAGGGCCTAACAACTTCCTCCATTAAGAGAAAGGGATCATGTGATCTGCATGAATTTGTTTATTATTTTTCAATGTGGATTTTTTTGACAATTAACTTGCTGTTTGGGGGGATAGACAGCAGTGGACATTGGGCTTTAAATGTTTTCTCTGCCAAATAATGTTTTTAAAGCTGGAGAAGCCTGGAAGCACTGTGAGGATCATGTTCTTTGATTTCTCCAGTGCTTTCAACACCATACAGCCTGCACTCTGGGGGACAAGCTGGAGCTCTCAGGGGTGAACCAACACCTCACATCCTGGATCCTGGACTACCTCACTAGCCGGCCACAGTATGTGAGGACTCAAGACTACGTGTCGGACACATTTATCTGCAGTACAGGGGCCCCACAGGGTACGGTCCTGGCCCCTTCCCTGTTCACCCTGTACACCGCAGACCTCTACCACCAATCCCCTCACTGTCAGCTACAGACGTTCTCTGACGACTCTGCTATCGTCGGCCTCATCAGGGACGGGGGTGACAGAGCCTACAGAGGACTTATTCAGGACTTTGTGGACTGGTGCCGGCAGAACCACCTCCAGCTCAACACCAGGAAGACCAAAGAGCTGGTGGTGGATTTCTGCAGGCACAACAACCCTGCACACAGGTGAACATCCCGGAAACAGACATTGAGATGGTGACATCTTACAAGTACCTGGGAGTTCACCTGAACAATAAACTGGACTGGACTGATCACACTGCAGCTACATACAAGAAAGGTCAGAGCAGACTGTATCTGCTAAGGAAGGTCAGGTCCTTTGGGGTGCAGGGGGACCTCCTGACCTCTTTCTATGACTCTGTGGTGGCATCAGCCATTTTCTATGGAGTAGTCTGCTGGAGCAGCAGCATCTCCGCAGCAGACAGGAGGAGACTTGATAAACTTATCAAGAAGTCCACCTCCATCCTGGGATGCCCTCTTGACACAGTGCAGGTTGTGGGAGAGAGCAGGATGATGGACAAGCTGTCATCACTGCTAGTGCAGGAGTCCCATCTGCAGGACACTATCTCAGCACTGGGCAGCTCCTTCAGCAACAGACTGATACACCCTAAGTGTGTGAAGGAGAGGTATCACAGGTCCTTCCTCCCTGCTGCTGTCAGACTGTACAACCAGCACTGCTCCATATAGACCTCACCCTGTACTCTGCACTGTGCAGTATGTCTGCACAAAGGTCACTTCTGTTTTTGCACTATCTGGTCAATTTCCTTAACACCATATTTATTCCATATTTATTATCTGTATTTAAAATCTGTGTTTAAAACAATACAATACAAATCAAAACAAGAAAAACTGCTGTTATTTTGCACCATATCATGTAAATATGTATATATGTCTACTTTTTAATTCCCTTTAGAATTGTATTGCTTATTTTTGCTATTGTTCCTGTTCTTGTAATATGTTTCTGTTTTTGACATTTTCTGTTGCTGCTGTGACAAACAAATTTCCCCGTCTGCAGGACATTAAAGGAATTCTGATTCTGATTCTTGTTCTTCTGAAATGGTCTTGGTTTGGTTACAGAGAAGATGATGGCTATTGAGCTTTCAGACTGCAGACTGTATTTTCTATATAACTCCTTTTTGCCCGTCTCTATCTGGAAGATATCCAATCACTGAGCTTTGAGCTGTTCAGATAATCTAGCAAAGTTTACATATTTGTTTTGTTCTCACCTTCATTTCAATGAAATGGACAGTAACTAAGTAACTTATTGTTTGTTTCTGTTGTGAGCAGTTGGAAGTTGAACCCTGCGACATTATAATACCTTTTAAAAGCTCTTGTCTTTCTACTGATCTCAGAGGAGATGCTGTATTGAGGAGATGTATTCTGTCAACGAAATGCTGTTTTCACCTAGCAAACACATACACAACCAAACACAGACAATTTAAAACATGAAGTAACGTGTATCGGTTTCATTTTATAAAGGAAAAGCACACAGAAAGACACCTGAGCTCCTGTTTTGGTAGTTTTGTATGCGTTCAGATGAACAGTTTGGATTAGTAAGATCACGTTGCTGTGGTGAACTGTGATCATTAAGCCTGTTTGAACAGTATATGTTAATATTACAATTACTGTGTGATCACCAGGTCCAGGTCTGTCTCTCCTCGTGGCTCCCGCTCAGTGTCTCCCTGAAGATCCAGATCTGCCATGCCCAGGAGGTCCAGGTTAGACTCCGATGATGATGTCATCACTATCAGGACCAACAGTAAACTACAGCTGTCATCAGAAAAAACAAGGTTTAATATTGAAGTGACTCTGATTCTGTTTCTATTGTCATCTAGATGTAGGTCTAACTCCAGGTCACAGTCTGGGTTTCCAGGCTGGAGCATGTAGGTGATACTGTCCTGAGCAGTCAGGTAACAAAGAGGCGTTGAGCTGTGTTACCTGTTTGTCGTCATGGCTGCAGCTGTACAGGATTCTGTATTGTGTTATTCGGTGGTGGTTGAGGCTTTGCTCCCTCCCTCTGGATCTCCAGCTAGAAGGTGAGTCAGTGTGTGTGTATCTGTTTGTGAATTTATTTTATTTTGAACACACTGACTTGTTGTATTTTATGAGCTTTTTGATGAACAGACAGTATTCGCATCAAAACATCATCATTATTGATTGTTATGAAGACTCAATGAAGATTTATGCAGAGACATGTGATCTGACTGCTGGCTGGCTGAGAGGCCTTCTTCATCCACTCAAGTATCATTCTGAGAATAACTGGTTTACTTCATGATGAAATAAAGCGGCCACAACACAGTTCATCTGTGTATGAGAACATGTCATCTTTACATTTCTGAACTGGACCCTCTTGAATGACTGGGATCATTATGTCCAATAAAGTCAGATATCAAACAGTGGTGAAGAGAAACCTGGTCTAGATATTAAACAAACATAACTGATGTATTTAACATGAGTGCAGATAACAGCCTGCTGCAGACTGACATCATATTTGGAATCTCTTCATGTGTTTTTAATGTGAAGCGTTTGAGGAGCTGCAGCTGTCAGTTAAATAGAATCCAGTAAAAGTAATAAGATTGTAAACTTCTATTGGTTCTTTATCCGAGACATGTATGTATGCTCAAGTACTGTAAATCTGTATTTAGTTAGTAGACCTGCAGTTTAAATGGGTTTATTAATGATCCTTTAATATTAAAACAACCCTTCACATCAGACTGGATTTAATTCCTTCTCTGTTGTGACAGATTGAGACTCTGCAGCTCAGCTGAAATTAATTTCAACGGTGTTTTATTCAAGACCAGAATTCATTGCCATCAACGTAACTAAAACAGCTGACCAATGGATACACCCCCTCTCTGTAAGCCCCGCCCTGTGATGACATTACAACTCCAGCTGCAGCACAGACTGAGCCTCAAACTGATTAGAGAAACTTCAGCTGCAGAGAGAGAGAAGAAGAAGAAGAATAACAAGAAGAAAATGGCCGACTCAACCAGCAGCAGTAATTCTTCATCATCATCATCATCCAACAACTCCTCTTCCTCACTCAGAGACCTCACACATTCAGGTAGGACTCACCCGTTCACAGGCATTATTCAGTCTGTGGTGAGCAGATAAGGTGACAGTCAAAAGATATAGCACAGCTACACAATGGACCCACGGGTGATTATTTGTAGTCAGTCAGTCTCAACCTCATCTGACAGTCTTCACTGAACAGAGGCTCAGAGCCTGGAGATGATTGATTAGTGTGATCACTGAACTGGCGTCTCCTGCCTGACGTCAAACAGTTGGAGAGCTTTAAATTTAACAGTCAAGGCTTAGATGAATGTTTTTAATGTGTTAGTCTTTATAAATGCTATGTGTCCATGTGCTTCTGTCTGCACTCATGTGTCTTTATATGCTGTGTGATAAACTGTGTGTGGTATTTTTTCATATTCCTTCCACCTGCCAGAGACAGCTGTCATGGTCTGGAGTGGTGGTTGTGTATTTTTATTTGTTTGTGTTTGTGTGTTGTGTTCTTAATTTTTTTCTTGACTGTAGCTGAAAATGAACCTCTGGATAAAATCTGACACATTGACATGATTGACTCTGGTGCACACATTAATTAATATGCATTGTCCCTTATTTGAATAAATAAATAAATGAGCTCTATAAAGTGTTATTAACATTTTAAAACCATCACCATGACAATGGAAACAATCAAAGTCTTCCTCTGGATCCAGGCAGGACTTACGTCTGTTTGATTTATGCAGGTCTTTAAATTTAGGTATTTGTGTGCAGACACAAAGCTCCATTGTCCTGCTGAGAGCTAACCTGCTCACCTGACTGCTTTGTGTTCTTATTCAGGTCATTCTATGTGAAACAAGCTGCTTATTGCAGATTCTAATCTCACAACCAGACTTTTTAACCCTTCACACCCTAAAACAAATCACATGACTACTGCTCTGCTAACTGCATTCAGAGCTTTATGTCAGTAGCTCAGGAGGTAGAGCGGGTCGACTAGTAATCAGAAGTTTGCTGGTTCAAATTCGGGCTCCCCCCAACTGCATGTTGAAGTGTCTTTGAGCAAGATACTATGCCCCAGTTACTCCTGATACGCAGTTGCATGGCAGCCTCCGCCATCAGTGTATGAATGTGTGTGTGAATGTGACAAGTGTTGCAAAGCACTTTGAGCATTCGGTCAACTGGTAAAGCATGATAAAAATGCAAGGGCATTTGGGTAAGCTGTGTTTTACTGTTTGTTGTGTATTTGCTGTAATATTAATGTATTTGTTGTTGTGTTTTTAAATTGAAGACCACCACAGTTGCGTGTGTGGTGAACATGTTTATTGAGGTGGATCATGTGTGTTGGTGTGTGTCTCTCAGGAAGTGTGTGTAATAACTCTGATCCCGCTCCTGCAGCCTTGCAGCTCGTCCACTGGAAAGAACCGAAGAAAACAGCAGTGGCATTTGCCCTGTCTTTGCTAATTCTCATCTCCGTGGCAACACTGTCTGTCATCAGTGTGGTGTCCTACCTGCTGCTCACCTGTCTCTGTGTCACCATAACCTTCAGGTAATCAGAACATACTGTGAATGTATCAACAGCCCACCAGGTACCTCCAAAGTGTGTTCGAGGTCCCATAATGCAGCTCAGTCTGCTGATAAGTGATGTCATGTTCCATCTGTGAGCTTCATAATCGATTAACTAATTGGTGAATTAACTGTTGTCTCCTTCCTGTCTGTAGGGTTTATAAATCAGTCATCCATGCCATCCAGAAATCAGACGAAGGTCATCCATTCAGGTAACACACACAAAGAATCCTCTCACCTACTCAGTTCTCGTCTCACCTCCTCTGACCTCCTCTCACCTCCTCTGTCCTTCTCCAGGTCTCTGTTGGACAGGGACATCTCTGTGTCCTCTGAGTCTGTGCGTTTGCTGGCTGACCAATCTCTGGTCCACCTTAACTGGTTCACCAGTCAGACCAGGAGGCTGCTGCTGGTTGAAGACCTGGTCGACTCTCTGAAGGTCAGTTTACATGCTACTTGTTAACATGGTGGCTAATGCTAGCCTCTGTTCATGTACTTCAGGTAGACCAGATGAGACCAGGTGTCCAGTTCCTTTTTTTAATGGTTCAGCTGTCTGTTCACTAAATGTTTCAGCTGTTCTCTAAATGTTCCAGTTGTCTGCAGTCATGTGGATGATGACGTATGTTGGTTCCATCTTTAATGGAGTTACCATTCTGATTCTCGGTGAGGTTGCTTCTTCCTGATGTCAATATTTTTGGACTTGTGCTTCAAGCAAACTGAAACTGAAGCCTTTTTTTCTTCCTGTCCAGCTGACATCATTTTCTTCACCACTCCACTGATCTACCTGAAGAAAAAGGTACGGCAGCAGAACTTGTCTTAAAACTACCCCTTCTCTCAGTGTCAGAGCCATAGCTTAACTTTAGTATTATCTGGATTATTTATTATTGAATTTTAGTCCAAATGTTCAGGTGCGTCACCTACAATAACCTGGGACTTCTTCCCATGGCCAAGCTGTACATTCATTCTTTGTAGTTCTGCGTTGGATTGTAGTTCTGCGTTGGATTGGGGATGAGAGAGCATATTTGAGCTAAAGGAGTGGTATGTTAGTTCTGCTGTGTCAATGATTCTAACTCACCAAAGGTTTCAGAACCGGTCCAGTCGATCTCCTCAGCTGCTGTTTGATCCTCTGTGACATCACAGTCAGGTCCACTAACAGTTAAAAACACCACAAGTCCTCTCTAAGATCATTAACAATAAAAATCTAAAACCAGTACAGTGTTTCGTTTAATGCCTCATGTTGAAGATATTTCTGTGACTAAATGATCTGAATGCACTAATTGATGTGAGTGTATGTGTGTGTATGTTCAGACTCAGATTGATCATTACATCGAGTTGATTCGGTCCAGAGTGGAGGAGAAGCTACACAAGTGAGTACACATCCGAACAGAGAACCACACTCACTGAGAATGTGTTCCCCCATTATCAGCAGTAACACATTTTGTCTTCAACAACAAGTCAGTAATTGCATTGACTGATAAACCTTCATTTATCCCTGGGAGAAAATGAGGCTCCTGTGCCTCACACCAGCTGCAGGTCTTATGACAGTTCTTCTTCCAACAGCTACAAGAGCAGAAATGAGCTCATTCTGCACTTCACGATAAACTGTGCAGAAATCCTGGCTTTTATTTTGAGGGTTTTTGATGGTTTGTCAAGGTGTGACATGGTGTGACAGGGTGTGATATGATGGCTTTGTCAGACATAGTGAACAGACAGTCTGTGTTTTCAGGCTGCAGGACAGGTTACCTGGAGCTGTGAAAAGAACCAAATCCGAGTGACCACTGAACTACAGACGCCTGCCTGCACACATTGTGGCCCCTAACTCTTCTCTGATTGGTGTGTTTGTCGGCAAATCACCTGCTGACTTTAATCAGAAACTGTGGTAATAAAAAAACCTTATGAGAAACAGAGCAGTTGTCTGGATCTTTTCAATAAGTCTCTTTCTGATTTTGTTAAAATCAACAACAACATAAAAGCCTCCATGTCTCCATTAAACCCTGGGGTTAAATTTTGAAAGACCGTGGTACTGTATTAAATGTTGGTTTTGTCCTTTAACAGGAAAATACTGCCAGTATCAGAACCTTTAAATAATAACACAATGGTATAGTAAAAAAGACAATCTTTATTAAATCATCACAAGTTAAAGGCCCCACATTATTAAAAACACATTTTCTCTGGTCTCTACATATATAAGCTGTTCCTCCCTGAGCCTGCCAACTCCCAGAATGAGGAAAACAAGTGATTCCTGCATGGTCTCTGCAGCCCACCCACTGGTAACACAGCTCTCCTACAGGCTGTTCAGAATCTGCTGCTTTTGTTACGTAACGAAAGGAATCATTATCATAGGCCGACCTCCTCTGTGCAGTGATAGGAGATATCCAAGAGGGGGGTGTTCATTTCATCAGTGCAGTACAAAGCTGGCTTTGCCTCGACACTGACCCTCGTAAAAGGATCAGTACCAACCATACCGGACCCAGCAACTGCACCCGAGCCACAGGTAAGTGTCGCTGCAGTTTAATAGTATTTATAGTTGCTACGAGTCTGGTGAAGTCAGCTGGAAATCGGCTAACTAGTTAGTTTAATGTCAATAATATTACAATGGAGCTTGGTTGTCACAGATAAAAAGTCTGGAAACCTGTGCAGACTGGAGACAGAGACAATGCGAACAGTGTCCAAGAGTTTGGAGACTGAGTTGGAGACAAACACAGCTTTCGCTATTACCATTAGGGTTAGGGTTAGCCATTAGCTTCATTGTAGTAAATGTAACAACCCTAACCCTAAACCTAACCCATACGAACAAACTAACATTATTCAGACACACTAACCATTCTGAAACGTCCTGCTGCAGCCACAGAGTCTGTACTTTTTCAGGAGTCTCTCCTTCTGGGTCAGATTCTGGGTCAAACTAGTTTGGCTGACTGAAAAAATCTCTGCGAGCCATAGTAATACATATATACATCCACTGTAAACATTAGCGCATGCTACTGCTAACGCAAGGGGCTTCCCCTCCCTGAGAGTGACATAGCAGGCAGGGCCCTCCAAGTAGGTGTTGACAGATGGAGCTCATTAGCATTTAAAGGTGCAGGCACAAAAACAGACTGATCCGAATAGAACTCTGTAGAGTGACTTTTAGACAGCTGAAATTCAGGACAATGGATGAGTTTGGGGCAATGCATATCGAATACAGAGCTGTTGGACCTCTGACAGCTGTGTGAAATTGATGAAAAACGGTATAATATGGGACCTTTAAGTATAAAAGCTAATTCATAGAGTTGAGCATAGTACAACCAACTAGAGCAGGGGTTACCAACCTTTTTGAAACTAAGAGCTACTTCATGGGTACTAAGTCATACAAAGGGCTATCAGTTTGATGCACTCTTCTGAAATAACAAATTTGCTCATCTTACCTTTAGTTATATATGATTATTAATGATTAATGCTACTCATCTATGTGAAGACACTGATCAATTTAATGATTTCTCACAATAATTCTCAACAGTGACTTAAAAAGCTGGGAAACAGGGGTAATATCAATATTCAATTTCCATTTTTAGAACAGGCCTGAGGGCTACTCATGTGGTCCTTGGGGGCTACCTGTTGCCCGTGGGCACCGTGTTGGTGACCCCTGAACTAGAGGAACCAGTCATTACAGGACAGCCAATACATGCATTCAAGTTAAGAACCACTACATGCAGGGCTAGATGTAAATACATCTGGCTGAAATATAAACCAACAGTTAGTTAGTAAATAAGATGAATTTAGTTTTTCCATTTAATGCAACTGTTGAGTGTTGGTGAGGAACTGAAGGATGAACTGGTCCTTTATGTTCTTCAGGTGAATAAACTCTTGAAAATCCTCTTGGATTAAAAATCATTGTCATAGAGGTGAGAAAAGATTTGAGGTTCTCACAGGAAAGCCAGGCGATAAACTCATGATGAGCTTGTAGACTATGATGCATTGCTGCAGATGAAACCAGCCAACAGGGAGTGAAATTACCTCGATCTTAAACATCGACAGCAGTAAAATGACACACATATATTAATGTGGCGGGAATAATCCACAAACTTCTATAAGGAAAACACTGACAGGAACAGATTACTGCAGAAAGAGTACTTTTACTTTGAGTACTTCAAGTAGAATTTGCTGCTTATACTTACATAGTCTGACTTCAGTCAGGTTTTGATACAGGACTTTTATTGCATTATGTATGATGTATGTACTTGATTATTTCCACAGTGTGATATTAGTATTATTCTGAAGTAAAGGGTCTCAATATGTTTGTTTCTGTCGTGGCTTTAAAATGTACGATAAATGTAGTTAATATTAAACATATGTTAACAGAATGACAGCTGGGCGCGGCTCTCCTCTGCCACTGTTGTTTCATCAGAAAGCTTTTCTGTTTTCTTTTACCTGTAAACCTGTTTGTGTATTTCACCGGAAAATCCCCTTTCTCTTATCAATGCCATGATTTTAATCTACAATCAGTCAATTAATCTTTATTTGTACAGCACCAATTCAAAACAAAATGTATCTCATGGCACTATCCAATTAGAGGTCTAGACCAATTCTTCAATTAGTGTATTATTCATCCACAAAAACAAACTTTGGGCCAACACTGTAACGAGCCGGGACTGTGGGCGGGCCCAACTGACCCTCGGACCTTCAATTTTATGAAACTTTCCATATTTGACACAGTTGATTTCTTGATTAATAAAATCTTGAAAGTTAATTTTGTGATGAAATAAAATATAAAAACTGTTGAAACTTCTAGTTGTTAAATGCCTTAAATGCCTAGATGAATTCTGGGATATTTGCTTTGGTCAGTTCATGCAAGTAACCATTCAATGCATCCTGGTAAAATGGGCATGTCAAGAGCACCTTTAGGACCTGACCTGACGCTGGAAGACTCACCAGGAACATATGAGAGTCTGATGGTCTTTTCATGTAGACGTTAGGATTGGAACGATGACTTCATGATAATAGTTCTTTCGTATTAACTGACTGACAGGTGAACAGGCAGGTATTGATCAGGATGGATTGACTTGGTGGGAGAGAAAAGTTGGACTTCTGTGAAAGACTAAATGTTTAAATCTATTTAAGTCAAAATGATCAATTAACTCCAAACACATGATGCCACTTTTTACAATCGATTTTGTAAAAAGTTAAAGGTCAGTAATTTCCTCAATCAACTGATACTTGATGTTTTTATCCGACATTAATCAACATTTTTTTAAATAACTTAACATTGTTTTAACCCAACATGTTCTGTTGACTCACTAATTGATTAGGCAACTTTTTCAGTTTCACTTTGAGTGACAGCAAATGTTATTGTTTATGCAGGTGTGACGTCGCTGATGATGTTCAGTAGCGGGTGGAGAAGCCGTGGATCTCCAGTTTAGAAACGTCTCTCTCGTTGGAGAAGACGGCTCGGTCGATTCGAGAGCCCGGACTGCCTACACTCTTTAGCCAGAGTTTCCTGAAAAACATGAGGAGAAGAATGTAAAACAATTCTATTTTGTTGAATGAGTAAATAAACAGCATGTGGGAGAAGATTCTGTCATCAGCACCCAAATAACATTCTCATAATTTGACACTTGATCAATTCTTCTGTATTGAGCCTCAGAGTTCACCCCACGCAACAGATGAGTTCACTTATTACATCCTATTCTCCATCTTGAGACCTGAACTTTAAATCTAAACCCAAAGACCTCAGTCCTTAGAAAGCTGAAAGTTGGACTCACATGTCATTGACTTTGTCCGCAGGTCCCTGGATCTGACCGATCACAGTTCCCTGTCTGGTGTTCTTCACCCACCCACTCAGTCCCAGACTACTGCCGTGATCCTCTGTGTACTGACATCATCATCATCACCATCATCATCATCATCACATTCTGACATCATCACATCATAATCAAGTCATCACATCATTACATTGTAAACATGTTTCAGTTTCTGTCATTTATCATGTATCATCTTGTATCATTCATTGATTACTATTGATCACTGACTGACTGTATAGCATTTAATCATCATGAGTATGAATATTGAAATTTAACATGAAGCTCACCATCCTGAAGCAAACTCCTGAAAACAGACAAACACCTTATTAGTGTCATAATGAACATAATAATATACAGTTTATATAATATATGTATATACAGTACAATAGGGAGATATAAATAACATATTTAAATTTAATATGGAATACTTTTTCATCCTAAAATCCTAAACCCACAGTTGTCAATCTCTTATCATTGATATAATGAATACTTAAGACAGCACAGAATCTCTAAAACACAGAAAATAACCACGTGTGTAATGTTATACCTTAATACATGAAAACGTACATCAGGTGACACGTGACACATGACTTACCCTGCACATTCCCAAAAATCTCAAAATCCACCGAAGTCAGTTTGTTTTTGGACATGACGATGTTAAAGAGACAGAATAAAAGCGCAGACAGAAACATTTCAGTCCACCTTAAATTTAACTCTGCAGCGTTTATTTTTATCTCTGATATCTGACACGACTGTCAGAATGACAGCAACTTCCTGTGATGTCCTTCAAAATAAAAGTATCACAGCTTCACTGAAAATACATTGAAGAAATTCTAATGAGTTTGATTTGAAAGTAGTCATCAGTAACAATAAAGAGGACTTAAAATAATCTGTAATAAAACCTGATTCAAAAGTCTATCACAGAACATGAAGGGGTTTCTGTCATCCAGTAGTCTATAACATGAGGGTTTATCGGACTGTCTGCAGTTCACCTGGAACCAACAGTAACAGTGACGTAGGCACTGTGAGGTGGATTGTTGATCTCCTGAAATGTGGACTTAAGATATAGTGGTGCTTAGTCACAGCAGTGCCCTTTTTCCCTCGGAGCACAACAATTATGTTTTCTTTCCTCTGTATTGTACAGCCTCTATACCAATATACCTCTATACCAGTTAGCTGATCAAGTTGGTTTAGGAGCATTCATTGAATAGAAACATAAATTTGATCCAAACACTACAGCCATCTTTAAGAAGGGACCGAAAAACGCTTTCTTCCTACAGGATTGGTAATTACTGTTCTTGTTTATCTGTGCTCTGTGAAGCTGAAGTTCCACAGTGAGACAACGAAAAACAGAGGTAAAATAGTAGTAAAATAATAGTAAAATCCAACAAAACATGTTACTTACAAATATTAAATCTGATACTGAAAATGAGTCTTTAATGCAGAATCACAGAAGAAGGAAACAATGTTCAGCAAACTGTTTAGTGAGTGAAGGAAAAAAATCTAGAAGGACAAAGTGAAAGTTCATGAAATTTAACATTTGAGTTCATTTGACAGGTGAGAGCATAAGAGTGCAAATGATAAGAATAAAACAACGTGAATCACTAAAATGTCTTACTGACGACATGTTGACACCAAAGATTAGAAATATGTTTTTCTAGGAGAAATCATGGCATCACACAGTCGTTGCATAGAAATTACTATAATCATTTTATTTATCAATCTTAGTTTATTATTTTCGTCATTCTTGATCCCATTCTATAAGCTGTACAGGACTGCCTTACTGATGTCTGTAAAGGAAACAATACAAATTATACAAATAAAATGACTGAGTAGAGCAGGAAAAGTTCTCCATGATATAATTAAATGATTACAGTTTCTAAACAGTGTGACTGAACATGTTGTTTCTATAAATAATGCGTATTTGTGTTAATAAATATGAGACATCCTCCTCCCATCAGTCTTTGTCCTGTCAGAGGCCTCATCATGTCAGTTTTTGACAGACAGATATTTATTTTTCCTGTTGCGCCACAATCAGGACAAAATGTCAACTATGCTTGTTGAGCTGCACAACTTGTTTCTAGGTTTGTTTGGCAAAATGTTGCAACATCTGATGGTCTGACACTCAGCTGTAACTTTACCCCTGAAACACAAAGTCAGACAGTAATAAACAGTGTGTTGTCCAGTTGATCCATTTAGCAATTAGACCAGTACTGGCCATGTCGGTTACACTGAAACCAGTCGTAATGAAGCAGTTTGCAGTTAGACCAGGGCTCTGAAGACGAAGGACAGTGAAGCTCCTAAAGCCAAACCCAGAGACAGAAAGAAAGCCATTATGGCCCCGGCTGTTTCAGCTTCATGAGGAAGGACGTTCCTGTCAGTCGACAAAAGATATTTAATCATTATTATTCAGCTTATTGGAAAATATTTAATGGAATTTGTTACAAAATAAAACCACAAACCACAAAATAAATTACAAAAATATTGGTGTGTGTCATTTTGTCATCAGTTTCTTACTTTGGTCCGAAGCACATGCAGAGGCTGGCCAGGTATCCGTTACTGAAGGCGAAGATGATCATGAAGAAGATGAACCAGCCGTCATGATAGAAGAAGACGGGCAGGTTGAGACGAGGCTGAACATTACACAACATGAAGAGAGGGACGAAGACGAGACGGCACACGATGGACACAGGAAGTAACAGACTGTCCTTGTGCGGCTGGAATCAGAGATCAATGATCAATAATTACACTTAGGGCATTTAGTAAATGCTCTTGTCCAAAGTGACTTACAATAAGTGCGTTGGTCACAAGAAAGCAACCATAACATGTCACTGTTGATAAAGTAAATAAGAAATAATGAAACAGTTTTCAAGCCCTCATGGGAGCATTGTAGGTAGTATTCATCAAGGAGACCTTAATAAGTACATAAATGCTGTGATTTAAGTGCTGAGCATAAGAACATACAAGTGATCACTCAAACAGATACACGAGCAGTTTAGTGTTTATCGTTTGATATTAAACTTACCCACATACAGACGGCTGTTAAGCTCCGCCCTCCCCAGTCACAAAGGTTGAAGAGCAGGAAACAGCTGACAGGGATGAAGTACTTCTCTGTTAGAAAAATTAAATGCAATCAAAGAGCAAGTTAAAGAATGCGTTTACATTCTGATTTTAAAAAAGACAAATATGATTGTTAATTAGAGCGGGGTTCATAAATAAAGTTGCAGAGAGAGAGTGGATCATCCATCATGTGATGGATGAACACATGAGATCGCCACTGAAGAAGCGACATGTTGACTCACCCCACGATCCTCCATCCGCT
Organism: Acanthopagrus latus; assembly: GCF_904848185.1. Taxonomy (NCBI): domain Eukaryota; kingdom Metazoa; phylum Chordata; class Actinopteri; order Spariformes; family Sparidae; genus Acanthopagrus; species Acanthopagrus latus. Next base: position 31,329 of record NC_051039.1, on the reverse strand, counting down.
AGGGTGGATTTGATGTCAGCGGTGATGGCGGGAAACAATCCAATGGTGATGGTGAAGGTGAAGCAGACTGACACAGCTAACAGCCAGATCTGAGGGTCAAAAGTCAGCGGGTAGGTCAGACATGATACAGACACACCTAATCAATTTAATCATTGACGATAATAAAGGTAGTTAAATGAAACTGAATATCCTGGGATCCAAAACAGAATAAAATACCCATTATTTAAACCCTTTATTGGCTGAAATCTTTTCTGTAGCTGCTAAGCTAACAGTGTTAGCATCCAGCATCTCTGAAGTGGTGGCTCAATATTGACCACATGTCGAGGGGTTAAGTAACATCTCCTCAGATCAGGTTGTGATGTGATCTCTCTTCCAGACTGTGATCCGAGCAGATGAGCTGTGTGGAGACATCTGATGTTTAAAATCAGGGTTCAGTTGCTTCAGTTGTTTAGCAGAACGCTGCAACTCTGTTTTACTGTTAAGCTCCAGAACTGTTCTGAGGACTACGACACTTCACCTGACTTTATATCATCAGGAGGAGGAGAGGAGGACTTTATATCATCGGGAGGAAGAGAGGAGATCTTTATATCATCAGGAGGAGGAGAGGAGGATGAATTTTAATTTTGGGCAAAGTATTTCTTTAGCTTGGGATTTTCTGCCCATAACAGAATTATACATTCATCCAGTGTCTGAGATCATTATTGTTATAAGCAGTGATGTTTAGATAAAACAGCTCTGACAGCCTGATGGGAATCTGAACCAGCCTTTCTTTCCCACCCAAAAGAAGTCACACCCAGTCTGCAACGATACAGGGTTACAGGCCACTCTCCTCAGAAAAAGTTACACATGTTCAATTTGATTTGATTGACTGTTGTGTCATTTCAGGGACTGTGGAAATAGGGTTAGAGTTAATCAGATTGAAAATGGCAACGAAAAAATGTTGTCTGAGAATAGTATAGCACAGAGAAATATATATATATATATACATATATATATATATATACATATATACATATACATATATATATATATATATATATATATATGTATGTGTAACCTTAACCTATAAATCAGAGGAAACTGATGGTTGTGTAACTGACCTTCTTAAAGATTGTCATCATGGCGACATTCTGTTGTCTGCTCTGCTCAACAGGTTCATGTTTTCTCTCTGAAAAGTTGAAGAGCAGGACTTAATGAAAACTTAATGAAACTATAAATCATTTAATTAAAAAGATTTTCTGTGGAAGCTGTTTTTTGTTTGTTTACCTCTGTTCATCAAATCTACAGAGTTGTCCTCATCTGATCTCTGTTTCCTGTTTGTCTCCTGATAAAACTGGAAAAACTCCTGAAAACAAACATGAAATATGGAATAATGTCAGACTGTATAACCCACAAACCATCAGCCTAGGTAGTTAAAATAAGCAGTTGAATATCACAGTGTGGGGAAAACAAGAAAACAAAGTGAAGAAAAATTTGCATATGGAAATGTGTAAAATAAATCAGACCTGCTGAAAGATTAAACAAAACATCCAGCAGCTGAGTTCTACTTTCAATGTATTATTATTATTATTATTATTATTATTATTATTATTATTATTATTATTATCATTACTATCATTATTATTATTATAAATGTAATTCCACAGATTTGCCAGCCAATCACAGCTAATTTTTCACAGGTAATTAAGTTTGTTGTGTGCCATGTGATACAGGTGCATACAGGTGATGTACCAACCTTTTGTGATGTAATTTACTTAACCTCACTTCCTGTGTGTGTGTGTTGTGTGTGTGTGTGTGTGTGTGTGTGTGTTGTGTGTGTGTGTGTGTGTGTGTTTACACACGTACCAGTTTAGGAAGCAGGATGTAGGAGAGGATGGACAGAAAAATAACAACACAGGCTGTAATGAAATAACCAAACGCTGCATCCTGAATCTCTGAGCCACCTGCAGGTGAGGAGGGGAGGCTGAATCTGTGACCTTTTCATCAATAGAGATTTTTATTTCTCTATTCAATCTGAATCTTATAAATTCTTGCTGAAATATTGATAATTACTGGTAAGTTATTGATCTTACTTGCAATAGCGCAGATCATGGCGAAAGCAGCAAAAGTTCCAGCAAGTCCCTGACCACTCATGATGGGAGTCGTGTATGAAGCTGGCAGCAAGCCAGCCATACCAAAGAGACTGCCCTGCAGCACTGCCCCGAAAGCTGTCACCAATCAGACAGACAATCATACAGATAAACAAACAAACAAACGGATCAAACACACTGATCAACAAACAGACTCACAGTTGATGATGATGATCTTAACCATCGTTATGGAGAAGAAGGGCAGTGGCTCCAGAGGAACTTTGACGAGGACCGCTGTGACCATGAAGACAAACATTATGACGAGCAGACTTCCCATCACACGCAGACGCTGAGAAATCCTGACACAGAAAGAAGAAGCTCAAGGATCAGCAGAGAGCTCCAGGTTACACATGGACTGAACAAAGATTAAACAGTTTGATAATCTGAGACATCAAACACAGATAAGTTACACAAAGTACCACTGTTAAGCAAGCACCTGTTAGAAAAGATGTATTTATGGATGGAATATATTTCACTCTTTTATAGGGCTGCACAATAAATCGAATTTCCATTGTCATCGCAAAAGACTTCCTGAAATGTGATGAATGAGTAAAGTCATTTTATTTACACGCACCATGTTATTTCACTATGTGTTTTTCAAAGTGCTTTTATCTGATTTGTCAAACTACCATCACTCTTCCAAAGAAGGGGAATCTTGAGAGGCACTTTCGAACTCTTCATAAAAAGTACGACACTGACTTCCCTCCAAAAATCGAGCTGAGAGGGAGGAAAATGTGGGAACTGAAATCACAGTTAATCGGAGAACAGTCGCTTTTAACACAGAGGAATTCACAAGCAAATGTCATCACCAAAGCATCATTACGGGTGAGTCACTATCATTGAGCCTAATAAGTCCTTCCAAGATAAAGAGATGATAAAAGAGGCTGTCGCTGAGGCAGCTGACTCCTTGTTTCAGGATTTTAAAAACAAACTAGAAATATTATCATCAATCAAAGCTCTCCAGCTATCAAAAAGTACAGTTACACAGCGCTGTGAAGTAATGGCCGAGGATTTGACACAGCAGCTTTGGATAGACATCACAGACTGCAAGTGTTTCTTACTGCATTCAGATGAGTCTACAGATGCCAGGAATCCAGCCCAGCTGAGTGTTTTATTTGGATGATGTTTACAGAAATGACTGAAGAAGAGTATCCATTAACATTACTGCTCATTAAAAAAACGTGCGCGGGGAGAGGTGTTCACTGTGTGCAGCACTGATGGCTGTTTATCACCTGTGTGCATTACGGCTGTCAATTTTATGTGCAAAAGCAAGGGTTATATCACTGTCTCTATATCAGTTATGCATTGTGTTATATAAAGATTATTTAGTATATGTCTAAATAAAAAGACATTTATTATTTTTTATGTAGGTAGATCTTTTAGCCTTGTCATTTTAAAAGTAGCTCGCAAGCTAAAAAAGTGTGGGCTACCCTGCTTCGGGGTATAAAGTCATGAACACATCAAAGTGTTCCCCCCCTCAACCTCTATGAACCCTGAAAAAACCTCTCCTCCACATTGCCTCCTAGCCTGCTGTACTTGTGTTTGTGTCAGTGTGTTGTAGGATTGTTCTTTTATGGTGTTGCAGCGTTGCAGTACTCACAGTGAGTGCAAGAAGGAGTTGAGGCAGGTGCAGAAGAGCAGCGGCAACATGGCGCACAGCGTCATCACATTGTTGAATTTGGCCTCCAGAACGCTGCGATGCTCTCCTGCTGCCTCTGTCTGATTGGCTGAAGAATCAGCCAATGGGGAGTCCTTCAGACGGCTGGTGAAATACTGGAGACAAAGTGTGTCATCAGTTTTGCTTGGTGAGTCTGTAGATAATCCCTGACTTCCTGCCAGTGGTTCTTACTGACGTTGGAAATCTTTAAAAAAACACCTTACCAATACAGTTCTTTACTGAAATCTTAATACCAGACTTTAACTAAAAACATGCCTGAAATTGGAGGAAACAGTGTATTTGAGTCAAGAACAGTGAAATCAATGAGTTTACCATAAAGACTAGCTTCAACAACTCAAGACGGAATCACTGTGACGTCAGGTGACAACAACATTTTCTTTGTGCAGCAATGTGAAAACTTCAGGGGCAGTATAAAGATTCACTGATATGAATCAGAAATAGTATTTTACATTAGAGATGCGAGTACATCAATGTGCGGACTCTGCATTGATATCGATATACTATGAATCGGTTGATAGCCTGATGATTATCCATCAACTGAGGCCTTTCTTAGCAACTAATTCCACACAGCGTATCCAAATGTTGTTTAAGGTTAAAGTTCAGAGTGCCACTCTCATGTTACTTTTATGAGAGTAATGTTAGTGCACCAGCTCTGTAGCTGTTGCAGCCTTGCCTAAATTACAATATATTACATTACATTGTAATGTTACAACAGTGTTTGTAATAAACATCAATCATGTTTAAATGATCTCTCTCAAAACAAAATCTGTTTCAGATCGATGGTTTGAACACACAAGAATTGATGTCATACCACAGTAGCAGTCATGAAGAAGTTCCAGGGCAGCAGCGTCCCCAAACCGAGCATGAAGAAAATCATCCAGACGCTAAAATACCTGAAGGAAGAGGTTTTCAAAATAAAATCACTAGAAATGTTTTAATGTGAATCTGATAGGAGCACTGTCAGCAGCAGGAAGAGGTGTGTTATCAATCAATCAGTCAATCAACTTGTATCTTTTGAACTAAGGTAATGCATTATTTGAACGGCTGTGCATCAGACTCAACATGAAGGTGCCATTATGACAATGACGATGTCATCCAGTCACGTTAAAAGCAAAGGTGGAGTCCAATTCATAGCTGGCGTTTTTATCAAACTATTGTATGTGTTTACATTACATTAAACTGTTATGAGGTTGGTTTTGACCATGGCTGTCATGAGAATTGTATAAATATCTCCTTAGTAGTTGTTGTGATGTGAACTTCACTGGTACAATTTCGACTTTTCACTAAGAAGTCATTAAATCATACTGTTATATGGTCAGTTTGACAACGGGAATACAGTAGCAATGTGACATATTTTTGCGTGTAGCTAATGTAACCAAAGTGCTAGCTAGCTGCTATTTAGCTTGGTTAGCCATAGAGCTCGGCCTCCTATAACCTCATAGATTTGTTTCTTGTCATGTGGTTATCATAACAAAGGCATGTCAAACAACATTAACAATGAATGACAGTGACTGAGTTACTTGTAATCACAGCTGCCATAAACATGCTTAAACTTCATCATTTTCATGACAGCTGACATGTCAGTCTGATGCACACTTCTCCAAAAGATATCATTCACTGTACACTATTAAGTTTACAGAATGTGTGATCATGTCTGATAACGTCAATTGATCCGTATTTGTTAATGAAATTAACTCAAAACTAAAAATGTAACTTTATATGTATTTAAATTGTTTTCCACTCACTTGTCCCTTGGTGAGCTGACAACCATTTTTCTTTTCAGACCAAATAGCCGACAGATAAGAGACCTGATAGACTGAAGACGTCCTGAGAGAATCAGCTCAGAGTGTTACCTCGAGACAGCTAAAGAGAGTTGATGCTTTCTGAGCAGCTGAAAGACATGAAAACAAACCTGATCATTTAATGAATGGACCAACAGATCAATGTATTAATTAGGTAAATTAACAACAAACCATTTAGGCTTCACTGAAAAAAACTCACTAAACTTCAAGCTCAAAAGTAGTTAATTAATATTTTAATCACACAAACAAATCAACATTAACTGTATAGTATTTTCAATATTTTCAAATCATGTAAAACAGACGAGTTATATTTGTTGAGCGGGAGTTCAGATATCACAGGAAGTTTTCTTCCGTGTGGTGAACTACTACTATAGTTTGAAACCATGTAAGAAATCATATTAATTTGATAATGTGTGAGTGTTATTATGAAAAGTTAAATGTGAAACTTGGGTTGTAAAAGTAGAGTTGTAAATCCTGTAATCAAATGTTGTGGTGCAAAATGATCCAGTGAGAACAGCCTCTTAGCTGTTTACAGGTAGCTGCTGTCAGTCAGCTGCAGGTCGGTACACTTAAGTCTCATTTTAAGCAATACATTTATATCACACTGTGTTAAACATGAGGTGTTAAATCGTAGGCCTCTCCTGATGATGCTGAACCTGTGAAAACCTGCTTAAGGAAACACACTGAAAGCTGATTGGTTAGATGCAGATTAAACTATTTATTGTTTTTGGCATTGTGTGACACAAATTAGCACACTGCCAGTATTTAAGCTTAACTGCAAGACATTTTTTTTTGTTATGCTTTTTTGCATTGAATTTTTGCCTCTCTGCAGTGAAAGGTGTGGGTTAACATTGTGTGTGATGTGATTTGAAAGATGGAATTTTTCAAAGTCTGTGTATCAACCTTTGAGTGATTGTAAAACTGACAAATGAAAAAAGAAAAAAGAGGTGATAACTTCATTTATGTCTTTATTTATTTTTTCTGTATCCACCAAAAATTGACAAAATAAGTTAGTTTTCTGTGTCGGCATCAGCTCCTCCTCCTCTTATCCACCCACGTGTGCTCTGATAAGCCTAGATAATGTTTGCTGTCATCAATAGCTACTGCTACAAAAGGGTAATGGTGTATTACATAGTTGTACAACATTACAAGAACTACAACTATCGTAGGAAAACACTTCAAAATAAAAGATATCAGAATTCAGACACTTTCCAAAATAAAAGAAGTCAGCTGCTGCCACTCAAACATCAGACACTTAAACATTAGATGTTTGTCCCGACCGACAGGGAGGAAGTTACTCCTTCAGAGACTCTTGTCTGAATTTGATTTACAATAATTAATCAAAATTCACAAACTACTGATAAAAAACGTAAAATACACATATTCAATATTTCACTTGAACTTCCAGTCACAATCAAACGAACGTCAAGAGTTTTTACCTGAAATATTTTTGATGAAAGCAGACGTTGTGTCAATGGTGTCCAGATATTTCCCTCGGCAGTCCTGCTGCTTAAAGCTTGACAACAACCAGCTTCGGCTTCACAGTGTTAAGGTGAATGAAGCTATATTGCTGAATTTTTTGTGTCTCTGGAGTGGGTTTACACTCAGTCAGCAAGTTTTCTCTAAATCTGATGGCATGTTGGTGAATATTCAATCCCTTTGAATCTTCGTTTGTTTTTATAAAGCAATTTTCTTCCTCTTCTTCAGTCTCCTGCAGACAGTTTTGAAATGTTTCTTCTTGCTTCTCGGTCACGTTTATAGAATCCTCTTTCCTTCCTCCACATGTCTGTTTTTCTGCAGTTTCAGCGGAATCACTTCTTCATTTTGCAGGGAACTTTGACCTTTGAACGCTGATATCAGTCAGTTCAGTGGACTTTGTTTCTGTGTAAAAGATTCTATGATAACATTAGAACATACTCACATTTTACTTAGAAGGATAACATTAACTCTGGATTGTTTTGTAGGAGGTTGAAGATTTATTGTAAATGTGGGATAAGGTATTTTCTTACACACTCTGCCATTTCACTGATTAAAAGGATAAAAAAAACATTTTCCTTAATTTGTCTCTGTTGGGTTTCTTTCTAGCATTTCAGCAGCAGTGACGTCACTTACAATCACTGGCATTCAAACTATTTCAAACTGTCTGTGTTTATATGTATCTTATAAACTTTAAAGAGGTGAAATAGTGCTGTGAGTTGCAACCCTATAATGTAACAAAGTAATCTTTATAGCAGCTCACCCATCAATAATTAACAGTGTCTCCAATTGATACAATTTGCCATGATTAGTGTTGATCATTAATGATGGAATGAGGCTCTACCCATTATAAACACCTTTCATTGGTGTCCTGATAACTGCTTATTAGTCATCAGGATAGCCGTGAAACCAGTCTACATCAGTCTGACATTAAATCAAACTGATTAGTGTTATCCTCATCAATATGTATATGTCATCTGGTCACTATGACGGCATCTATCTAGACTTCATTTTATTAGAGATAAACAGCTGATGATTCATCGTTTCAAGTCTATATACTATGTGTCTTTATCTTTAGTCTTTAACAAAAAGTCATTGTTTCCATCACTGAACAGTAAAATTTCCAGCATTTCCTTGGCTTCCCCTTCTTCTCCTTGCCTTCCTCCACACCTGATCCTACTCACCAGTCAGGCTGGGTGATATAAAGTTCTGTTGCCAGTGGTTCAAGGTTAGGTGAGTGGAAACTGAACCCAACATCCACCAAGGTGCTTCCAGTAGGTGCACGTTCCTTCCTGTGGATTGACCCGCCCCCAATTCCCCATTGTCTTAAACTTATTTGCTTAGATATTATCTGTATATGTAAATTCGTTTAGTTGGTTTATTTCGGTTCAGGTAAGTGTATTTTTGTTTGGGTTTATTTATGTTTATTTTAATCAATTTGGTTTGTTTTCAGCTTTAGGTTTTACGGTATAGGGCCAAAAAACTACCGTGGGTAGGGTACCTACCTGAAATAAGAATAAGGGGGTAGAGGGTGTTAACCCAGAATCACCCCGGGTCAATCTGTCAGTTGTGGGAGAACGGTAGGTGGTACAGCTACGGGGATGGTACCGTTGTAAAGCTGGTGGTTGAAAATGTGGGTGGCCAAGTGGGTCCCGCCCCCGTGCGAGGTTGCGTTGCGTAGCCACGCCTCCTTTTAGCATCCGGGTGATGCGTATGTCCGGCTAGGAAGGTCGTAGAGAGTCGGGAGAAAGACTGGCGTGTTCAGCGCGGTGGAATTATGGCAGGCGGAAGGTGGTTGCGAGCGTGTGCGAGGTTGGGTTGAGGAGTTACGGGCCGTCAAAGGTTTTCCCCATTCAAACGAATGGCAGCTGGTGCGAGGTGAAATTTGTCAAAGTGTGAGATGGCCAAATGCAGTGTGCAGAAAGCATTTAGGACCACGTTTCATGCCATTTGGAGTCTATCTATACCCCCTTTGAAGTGTGGTTTTTGTGAAAAGTGCTTGCCTGAGCCCAAGGCGTTTGGAGCTGAGAGGAGGCTGTGGATGTGTGAAAAGTGAATATCTTTTTTTGTTCTCGTCTTTTGGCGTCGGACTTGATGCCTACCCCCCCATTTGTGGGCATGGCGGATCTAACGGTGACATGGCTGTATTTTTCTAACGTGTGGAAGTGCTATTTTTGTTGTTTTGATGGGTCGTAAGTGTGTCCAGGAAGGAGCTAGAGAGGTGAGTTTGGTCGGGTTTTGTTGGTCTTTTCGATAGCTTTCCATAGCCGTTTGAATTGTCGGGATTCTGCCAGCGGTTCCGGAGATATGAACTTGAGAAGGTGTGTATTTGGTGTGAATAACGTGTCGCGCTAACTTTGGCTAGCAGCGCTGTAGGAAGACGGGAGTGTGTGCGTTTTACTCGGGGTGGCCTGGCGGTGTGATTTGATGTGTATTTGATGCATACAGGAGGCTAGGGTTGAGTTGAGTGCGAGCGTGCTGGTGAGCTGTCAGTGTGTGTGAATGAGTGTGACGGAGCGTGGCTTGTGGCTGGAGGCGTTGTGGCTTGAGGTCAGGGTTATGCGCGGGGGTTAGGTTATGGGAAGAAGAGGGTTAGGGATACGAAAGTTATTCCGTCCCCCGTAGGGAACGGAAGTAGCACTCACCATCCACCCATCCCTGCGGTCCTGATACGGAGGGCGAGCCGGCCGGCGTCGCCCCCTTCGTTGGACCAGGATCCAGTCACCCATGAAAGGGGTGTAGTTATCTCTTTTGTTATTTCTCTAAATTTTTTAGTTTTTTGTTTTTATTAATTTTTTGGGATTTTTTGTTTTTGTTAAATTTTTAAGAAAAAGAAAAAAGAAAAATATGTACTAAAATAAAAACTAATCAACTAAAGAAGGTGTGTCCCACAACGTTTCGACTCTTACTGAGTCTTCATCAGGTGATGGACACACAAAAAAACTGTCTTTGTCTGGCTGGCAAGAGGTCTGCGTCTCATGAAGGCAAAAAGTGAAATGAGCCTCCCCTAAAGCTCCTCCCCTTTTATACTCTATTTTTTAGTTTCAGTTTCACAATGTGGTTTGATATCTTTCTGTTTAAAATCTTTTTAACCCTATATTCCCCTTTTAAAATGAATTGTCCTAACTCAAAGAGATTTTTACTACACATGTTTTTAATAATAGCTACTATTTATGAATTTATAAGTATTTATTAATTCATATTTATGTATTTATTTATTTATTCTTATTTATGAATTTATTAAATGAAATTTGAAATCAATTTCAATATATTAATGAAAAAAGCCTAAATTAGGGTTGAGTTTAGATTCTTAATTAGGGTTGAGTTTAGGGCTAGGGTTAGGGTTAGGTTATGGGAAGAAGAGCCGGCAGGACAGGCGCACTGCCTATCCCGCCAGGAGTGCACGGTCCATCACATGGATTGTCAGTCCCCCATCCTCATCTCCTATATTTAGGTTTTATATATTTTTTGTAGCGGTGTATATAGTTAATAATATAGTTTATTCTAGGTCAGATATATTTATCATAAAATAAAGTTATCTCAAGTATAATACCGCTTTTAATTTTTTGGTTTTTAGTTTAGTATTTTTTTATATTTTTTTTGGGTTTTTTGTTTTACTGTTTTTTTGTTTTTTTTAATTTTTGTTGTTTGGCTTTTGTTTGGTTTTCTTTTAATCTAATTCCCTCCCTATTTGAATTTGGTTAACCTTTTCTTCTTCTGTATGTCTTTCAGGTTGCCCTCGCGACGTTTCGTCCACAGTTGGGGACTTCTTCAGGCAAGCCACGACATACAGGTATTTCTTTGGAGATGTTGCTCCTTCAGAGGGTTAGGGTTAGGAAACAAAGGTTTGCCCTGTCCTCCGTAGCTACGGAAGACAGGTGGTGCACTCCCCTTCCCTCCAAAGCTTCCCCCCCAGCGCCCCCGGGAGTTATTTCCCCCATTGAAGGTGCGTGGTGCTTGAAACGTAGGGTTACGGAGGCGTCCACGCCTGCCTCCGGAACCCACGACAGTCCAACCGTCATCCTGCTGGACAGGCATGACGGGATTTGTTGTTTTTAGGGTAGGGTTAGGTATAGGGTTAGGGTTAGGGTTAGGGGTTAGGGTTAGGTGCGGGGAACTGAGCCCGTGCCGAAAATGGACGGGAAGGTGCACTGTCCTTCCCCCACTGTGTCTCTGTCACGTGATCCCAGCCGGGATCATAGGCGCGTTGCCCTCTGCGCTTGTGACTAACCTTCTTCCATACACCGTCCATCTGGGTTAGGGTTAGGGTTAGGGATACGAAAGTTATTCCGTCCCCCGTAGGGAACGGAAGTAGCACTCGCCATCCACCCATCCCTGCGGTCCTGATACGGAGGGCGAGCCGGCCGGCGTCGCCCCCTTCGTTGGACCAGGATCCAGTCACCCATGAAAGGGGTGTAGTTATCTCTTTTGTTATTCCTCTAAATTTTTTTGTTTTTTGTTTTTATTAATTTTTTTGGATTTTTTGTTTTTGTTAAATTTTTAAGAAAAATAAAAAATAAAACTATGTACTAAAATAAAAACTAATCAACTAAAGAAGGTGTGTCCCACAACGTTTCGACTCTTACTGAGTCTTCATCAGGTGATGGACACACAAAAAAACTCTCTTTGTCTGGCTGGCAAGAGGTCTGCGTCTCATGAAGGCAAAAAGTGAAATGAGCCTCCCCTAAAGCTCCTCCCCTTTTATACTCTATTTTTTAGTTTCAGTTTCACAATGTGGTTTCATATCTTTCTGTTTAAAATCTTTTTAACCCTATATTCCCCTTTTAAAATGAATTGTCCTAACTCAAAGAGATTTTTACTACACATGTTTTTAATAATAGCTACTATTTATGAATTTATAAGTATTTATTAATTCATATTTATTTATTTATTTATTCTTATTTATGAATTTATTAAATGAAATTTGAAATCAATTTCAATATATTAATGAAAAAAGCCTAAATTAGGGTTGAGTTTAGATTCTTAATTAGGGTTGAGTTTAGGGCCAGAATTAGGGTTGGGTTTAGAGTCTAAAATTAGGGTTGGGATTAGGGCCAGAATTTGGGTTGGGTTTAAGGCCTAGATTAGGGTTAGGGTTAGGGTTAGGGGAGGGGGAAACGGTCCCTTCTCCCAAAGGAGAAGGAAGGTGCACTGTCCTTCCTCCCATCAGACCACCCGTAGTTCCGGTCCCTGTAGGGTCCCCGGTCACGCTTGGCCCGCCGGCCATAGCGGACCACTGTCCATCCGTCCATAGTTTGTGTCTATTTTTTGTTAATTTTTTAATTTTTTAATTTTTTTGTTTTTTGTGTTTTATTTTGGATGTCCAAAAATCAACTAAAAAAGCTTTCCCAAATGGGGAAAGTAAAATACGAAAACCAAAATTGTTTTAAATGAAAAAAATGTTTTTATTTAAGTTATAATAAACAAAAGAAGGTGTGCCCTAAAAAACGCGACGTTTCGACCTAAATAGGTCTTCCTCAGGCTTACGGCACACTAAAAATATTTTTGTGGCTTGCTGTGTGTGGCTGGTGTCGAGCTGCTCATGTGCACTCATCAGTGTCCAAAGCCGAAATGAGCTCTTGGGCTGATGCACTGCCTTTTATACCCCCCAAAAAAAGTCCAATGTTAACTTTAGTGTTTTTGCTTTTTGCATCTCCCCTTTTCATTTTAGCCCCGCCCCCTTTCCTTTCCTTTACTACTATACATGCCAATTGCAATAGTATGAATTTATATTAGTAATGCCTTCTAAAATAAATTATTATGAATTATATTATATTATATACACTATAATTTTATTTAAGAATCATAAAATAGATTTTAAATATTTATGTTAAATATGAAATTTAATTAATTATTTTTTTATTTTTTATTTAAGGGGGTTGGGGTTAGAGTAAAAATTAGGGTTAGGGGTCGCCATAAACTTGGGTTTTAGATCTGAAATTATAATTCAATTTAGGGGTAAGGGTTGGGATGAGGGCTAAGGTAGGAAATGGTTGAGGTTAGGACTAATAATGGGATTGGCTGTAAAATTCAAAATTGAAATTATAACCCAAATCTGATGGTTGGGATTAGGGCCAAAGTGTGCTGGTTGGGATTAGGACAAAAGTCTATTAGTTGAGATTAGAGTCGAGATCTAATGGTTGGGATTAGGGCTTAAATCAAATGGTTGGGGTTAGGGCCTAAATTAAATGGTTGGGATTAGGGCCAAAATCAACTGATTGAGATTAGGGCCCAAATCAAATGGTTGGGTTTAGAGCCCAAGTCCATGGTTGGGATTAGAACCAAATTGCAATAGTTGGGGTTAGGATGAGGGCAAGATTATGCCTAAATTTGTGAATGAACTAAATACCTATAACTCTAGTTCAGAATTTCCTTTTTCCAATCAATTATACTTTACATTCATCCCAAATGGCTCCCTAGTGCCCAATGCAAAAATCCAATACCTTTCCCTCTTTTTTCTCTCCCAATCTGTCCAAATGATATTCCTCTGTAATCCAGCCATTTTCAATGAAGACAAGCCATGATCCAAAAAGTGCTTAACTAAAGGTGTGTCCACTTCTTTCTTATTTCTAATATTATATAAATGTTGAACAATACGTGTGGACAAGGCATTCTTTGTTTCTCCTACATATTTCTTTCCACATGTAGTACAGAAAATAACATAAACACAATTTTTAGAGTTAAAACTGAAAGCTTGTTGTATCCCGATCCACTTTTTCTCTTTGTCATTTTTAATAAATTTCAATGTTGTAAAATGTATTGCCAGTCTCTGTGCTTTTTTCCTCTTCAATGGTGGCAATTTGGCTTGTACAAGCAATTCTCTCAAATTTCTATTTCTTCTATAAGCCGAAATCACCTTCGCATTTGGAATAATATCTTTTTCTCCTAATAATTTCTGAAAATTTTGTTTAATCTTTGTATTCAAAATCTTGCTTACTGAAGAGAATGTAGTTATCAAAGGAATTAAACCCTCCTTGTTGTTTTCCTTTCTCACCTGGAAATTTTTTAAACAATGCCTCAAAAATGTTCTAGAATAACCCCTCGTTCTCAAAACCTTAAATAATACCTTTACGGCTTCCATAAAATCTTCCTCTTTGGTACAAATCCGTTTGAATCTAAGAAGCTGAGATTTCACTATTCCTCTAAAAGTATGAGATGGGTGAAAACTTTTTTTATGCAACAATGCATGTGTATCAGTATTTTTAAAATGAACTTTGACATCTAATTTAGAATTTATATGAAAATTTTCTCCTTTAAATACAGTTGTGTCCAAAAAATCAATTGACCTGTCATTAATTTCAGTTTTAAGCTTAATAGAGGGGTCATGGGAGTTTAAAACTCCAACAAACTCTTCAAATTCCTCTCTTGATCCCATCCAGATTCCCCATATATCATCCAAATAACGCAAATAGCATGCTGGCTTTTTCTCACATTTGGAGAGTGCTTCCTCCTCCCAGTTTGCCATGAAAATATTGGCATAAGCTGGAGCAAACTTTTTGCCCATTGCAGTCCCTTTTATTTGTAAATAATATTTATCATTAAACATAAAATCATTTCGAGTCAGATTGATTTCTAATAATTGTATGAGTTCCTGATCAGGTCTTTTAGCATCTGGATATTTTTTAAGGATATTTTTTACACACTCTATGCCATCCTGAATTGGGATATTCGTATAAAGGCTATCCACATCCATGGAAAAAAAATAAAAATCTGAAGGGATCGTTAAAGAATTTACAATATCTAAAAAATGAGAAGTATCCCTGACATAGGCAGGATGTTTGGTAGACAACGGATTTAAATAGTAATCCAAATATTCCGCTGTAAAATACGTCTCGCTTCCACAATCTGAGACAATAGGTCTCCCCGGAGGGAGTTCATATGGGACAGTCCATTTATTAGGATCTTTATGAATTTTTGGTAAAATGTAAAATCTCCTTTCTCTTGGTTGTAGATTCCCCATTAAATATTGTCTCTGTTTTGAATTTATGAATTTTTTCTTTTTTAAGGTATCTAAAATAGTGGCTATCATAGGAACAGTTTCCATATAAATAGGTTTTTCCAATTGTTTATAATATTCTGTATCATTGAGTTGGCGTTCTACCTCCATAATGTATGCCTCTCTACTCAAGATTACTACCGCTGACCCTTTGTCTGCTGGCTTAATTACAATATGCTTAGTATGTTTTAACTCTCTCAATGCTTGTGTTTCCTCTAATGAAATATTCGATTTCTCTTGGAATGATTTGTAATGATCATTAAATGTTTTTAAATCTTCCTCAATTAAGGTTTGCACCTCAGGTGGTAAATCATAATTTGATGGTGTCCAATTTGAAGTGCCAACAAAGGGTAATATTTCTTCCGTATTTGTATTGGAAAACCTAAAATAAGTCGCCAATTTGATTTTCCGATGATAATTTTGAATGTCCAATTGGAGTTGTGCTTTTTGATCCATACCTATGTCTGGAGCAGGAATAAAGGATAACCCTTTCGCTAAGAGACTGTACTGATGTCTAGAAATCTGAAAGTTTTTTGCTAGGACAACAACCTCCTTAGCATTGAAGAAATGTGGTCTCTCAACCCCCACTTGTTCCAGGCTCAAGGGGTGTTGGAGTTTAAAAAGGCCATCCAATGGTCAAAGATGGCCCCTCCAGTCTCAGCTGTCCAATGTATGTCATCCACCTCTGTCTGAAACTTCTCCTCTGGGAGAAGAGGGATGTAAGGCATATTCCTCTCGATATGATCATTCAAAACCTGTAGGTTCTCCCTTTCTTCAGCGGGAAGTGCAGAAGAGAAATTTACTAACGGGATCCAAATTTCTGCATAGGGGAACTTTCGTTTGGTTGACCTGATTGCCCCTTGTGCATTCTTCACAGTGGTTTCCTTTGATTTGTTACCCCTACTGTTGATGCCAAATGACAGGACGATTTTTTCCACCACCAAATCATCATGTGCTACAGTCTTCTCCATTAGAGCTTGGGCGTGGCGGAAATGGGCACCTGGAAAACTCTCCACTTGTAGATCTTGGTTGAAATAGTCAGGCATGGCACTGAGATTTGAATCTCCTATAATGAGTATCTTTTTGTGTACTACCAAGTCCCAATCGGTCAATTTCCGTTGGGTATTGATGTGCCTGTACACTTTAAATCTTTGTGGCAGCGGAGAAGTGAATCTGTCAAATGACTCCTCAAAAATGTCCTCATCGGTATCATTTTCCCGATGGACTTGAGCAATGACTTGCCTGGATGTATCTGTCACAGCCTGAGCTTCGGCTTGTGTTCCGGCTTGCTCCCTATCTTCCTCCGCTTGCCTTTCCTCAAAGAGGTTTCCCAGCTCCGGCTCTGTAGAGGTATGGGTAGTACGTCGCTCTTGTTCCCCCATATCCTCCACTTCTTCAACTCGCAAATTTTCCTCCGTAAAAGCCACCCCTCTGCGTCTCCTTGACGTCCTCTGTTCCTCCCTAGGCTCCAGGGGAACTTCCATCTGTGGGTGACTCTGCTGCTGCTCTTGCATGTGGGTACCTTGATCAGTCATTGTTGCCACTGAACTCTTGGTTGTGGGTTGTTGTTTGCCACTAGTCTGGACAGTACTCTCCGTTTGTTGTGGAACCCGCGCCTGTCCTGACTCCCTGCCATCACTCCTGGCAGTGATCAACGCCTCAGCGTGGTCGATTTCGTCCTGTGTAATGCGGGCAACATTCCGTTTAGCCCAACGAACTGCCACTTCGAATGCCTCCTTCCAATCTGGAGTGAGAAGACCCGAAAGTTCCTCCAAAAGTTCCTCAATCCCTGCTTCGTAATGCTCCATTAGGATCAAATAAGTGGTATGACCCCAATTTTTGGCGTTTCCAGCTATCAGGTCCACCGTACGTGGTTTGGGAGCTGCAGGCTTTATCATTTCCGCTAGCATCTTGACCATCCTCGATATCATACGAGGCTCTGACTTGCCAGGCTTCTGAGCCACGTTTTGCAAGTGGTGTACCATCTTCATTAGCGCATGCAATTTACGCACTAACTTCCCAAATTGGGGGCTTGCTGCTTCTCGCCTGACTTCACGTCCAGCCGGCCGAGGAAAAGTCCAGCTTTGTCTCGCTGGTTGTGGATAGTTTCCACGAACCACGGCAGCATAAGATCGGGATTGGGGACCAGAATAACATGCAGCCCTAGGGGGAGGCACTGGCCGGTTAGGGAAGGGGAAACGGTCCCTTCTCCCAAAGGAGAAGGAAGGTGCACTGTCCTTCCTCCCATCAGACCACCCGTAGTTCCGGTCCCTGTAGGGTCCCCGGTCACGCTTGGCCCGCCGGCCATAGCGGACCACTGTCCATCCGTCCATAGTTTGTCTCTATTTTTTGTTAATTTTTTAATTTTTTAATTTTTTTGTTTTTTGTGTTTTATTTTTGATGTCAAAAAATCAACGAAAAAAGCTTTCCCAAATGGGGAAAGTAAATTACGAAAACCAAAATTGTTTTAAATGAAAAAAATGTTTTTATTTAAGTTATAATAAACAAAAGAAGGTGTGCCCTAAAAAACGCGACGTTTCGACCTAAATAGGTCTTCCTCAGGCTTACGGCACACTAAAAATATTTTTGTGGCTTGCTGTGTGTGGCTGGTGTCGAGCTGCTCATGTGCACTCATCAGTGTCCAAAGCCGAAATGAGCTCTTGGGCTGATGCACTGCCTTTTATACCCCCCCAAAAAATGTCCAATGTTAACTTTGTGTTTTTGCTTTTTGCATCTCCCCTTTTCATTTTAGCCCCGCCCCCTTTCCTTTCTTTTACTACTATACATGCCAATTGCAATAGTATGAATTTATATTAATAATGCCTTCTAAAATAAATTATTATGAATTATATTATATTATATACACTATAATTTTATTTAAGAATCATAAAATAGATTTTAAATATTTATATTAAATATGAAATTTAATTAATTATTTGTTTATTTTTTATTTAAGGGGGTTGGGGTTAGAGTAAAAATTAGGGTTAGGGGTCGCCATAAACTTGGGTTTTAGATCTGAAATTATAATTCAATTTAGGGGTAAGGGTTGGGATGAGGGCTAAGGTAGGAAATGGTTGAGGTTAGGACTAATAATGGGATTGGCTCTAAAATTCAAAAATGAAATTATAACCCAAATCTGATGGTTGGGATTAGGGCCAAAGTGTGCTGGTTGGGATTAGGACAAAAGTCTATTAGTTGAGATTAGAGTCGAGATCTAATGGTTGGGATTAGGGCTTAAATCAAATGGTTGGGGTTAGGGCCTAAATTAAATGGTTGGGATTAGGGCCAAAATCAACTGATTGGGATTAGGGCCAAAATCAAATGGTTGGGTTTAGAGCCCAAGTCCATGATTGGGATTAGAACCAAATTGCAATAGTTGGGGTTAGGATGAGGGCAAGATTATGCCTAAATTTGTGAATGAACTAAATACCTATAACTCTAGTTCAGAATTTCCTTTTTCCAATCAATTATACTTTACATTCATCCCAAATGGCTCCCTAGTGCCCAATGCAAAAATCCAATACCTTTCCCTCTTTTTTCTCTCCCAATCTGTCCAAATGATATTCCTCTGTAATCCAGCCATTTTCAATGAAGTCAAGCCATGATCCAAAAAGTGCTTAACTAAAGGTGTGTCCACTTCTTTCTTATTTCTAATATTATATAAATGTTGAACAATACGTGTGGACAAGGCATTCTTTGTTTCTCCTACATATTTCTTTCCACATGTAGTACAGAAAATAACATAAACACAATTTTTAGAGTTAAAACTGAAAGCTTGTTGTATCCCGATCCACTTTTTCTCTTTGTCATTTTTAATAAATTTCAATGTTGTAAAATGTATTGCCAGTCTCTGTGCTTTTTTCCTCTTCAATGGTGGCAATTTGGCTTGTACAAGCAATTCTCTCAAATTTCTATTCCTTCTATAAGCCGAAATCACCTTCGCATTTGGAATAATATCTTTTTCTCCTAATAATTGCTGAAAATTTTGTTTAATCCTTGTATTCAAAATCTTGCTTACTGAAGAGAATGTAGTTATCAAAGGAATTAAACCCTCCTTGTTGTTTTCCTTTCTCACCTGGAAATTTTTTAAACAATGCCTCAAAAAGGTTCTAGAATAACCCCTCGTTCTCAAAACCTTAAATAATACCTTTACGGCTTCCATAAAATCTTCCTCTTTGGTACAAATCCGTTTGAATCTAAGAAGCTGAGATTTCACTATTCCTCTAAAAGTATGAGATGGGTGAAAACTTTTTTTATGCAACAATGCATGTGTATCAGTATTTTTAAAATGAACTTTGACATCTAATTTAGAATTTATATGAAAATTTTCTCCTTTAAATACAGTTGTGTCCAAAAAATCAATTGACCTGTCATTAATTTCCGTTTTAAGCTTAATAGAGGGGTCATGGGAGTTTAAAACTCCAACAAACTCTTCAAATTCCTCTCTTGATCCCATCCAGATTCCCCATATATCATCCAAATAACGCAAATAGCATGCTGGCTTTTTCTCACATTTGGAGAGTGCTTCCTCCTCCCAGTTTGCCATGAAAATATTGGCATAAGCTGGAGCAAACTTTTTGCCCATTGCAGTCCCTTTTATTTGTAAATAATATTTATCATTAAACATAAAATCATTTCGAGTCAGATTGATTTCTAATAATTGTATGAGTTCCTGATCAGGTCTTTTAGCATCTGGATATTTTTTAAGGATATTTTTTACACACTCTATGCCATCCTGAATTGGGATATTCGTATAAAGGCTATCCACATCCATGGAAAAAAAATAAAAATCTGAAGGGATCGTTAAAGAATTTACAATATCTAAAAAATGAGAAGTATCCCTGACATAGGCAGGATGTTTGGTAGACAACGGATTTAAATAGTAATCCAAATATTCCGCTGTAAAATACGTCTCGCTTCCACAATCTGAGACAATAGGTCTCCCCGGAGGGAGTTCATATGGGACAGTCCATTTATTAGGATCTTTATGAATTTTTGGTAAAATGTAAAATCTCCTTTCTCTTGGTTGTAGATTACCCATTAAATATTGTCTCTGTTTTGAATTTATGAATTTTTTCTTTTTTAAGGTATCTAAAATAGTGGCTATCATAGGAACAGTTTCCATATAAATAGGTTTTTCCAATTGTATATAATATTCTGTATCATTGAGTTGGCGTTCTACCTCCATAATGTATGCCTCTCTACTCAAGATTACTACCGCTGACCCTTTGTCTGCTGGCTTAATTACAATATGCTTAGTATGTTTTAACTCTCTCAATGCTTGTGTTTCCTCTAATGAAATATTCGATTTCTCTTGGAATGATTTGTAATGATCATTAAATGTTTTTAAATCTTCCTCAATTAAGGTTTGCACCTCAGGTGGTAAATCATAATTTGATGGTGTCCAATTTGAAGTGCCAACAAAGGGTAATATTTCTTCCGTATTTGTATTGGAAAACCTAAAATAAGTCGCCAATTTGATTTTCCGATGATAATTTTGAATGTCCAATTGGAGTTGTGCTTTTTGATCCATACCTATGTCTGGAGCAGGAATAAAGGATAACCCTTTCGCTAAGAGACTGTACTGATGTCTCGAAATCTGAAAGTTTTTTGCTAGGACAACAACCTCCTTAGCATTGAAGAAATGTGGTCTCTCAACCCCCACTTGTTCCAGGCTCAAGGGGTGTTGGAGTTTAAAAAGGCCATCCAATGGTCAAAGATGGCCCCTCCAGTCTCAGCTGTCCAATGTATGTCATCCACCTCTGTCTGAAACTTCTCCTCTGGGAGAAGAGGGATGTAAGGCATATTCCTCTCGATATGATCATTCAAAACCTGTAGGTTCTCCCTTTCTTCAGCGGGAAGTGCAGAAGAGAAATTTACTAACGGGATCCAAATTTCTGCATAGGGGAACTTTCGTTTGGTTGACCTGATTGCCCCTTGTGCATTCTTCACAGTGGTTTCCTTTGATTTGTTACCCCTACTGTTGATGCCAAATGACAGGACGATTTTTTCCACCACCAAATCATCATGTGCTACAGTCTTCTCCATTAGAGCTTGGGCGTGGCGGAAATGGGCACCTGGAAAACTCTCCACTTGTAGATCTTGGTTGAAATAGTCAGGCATGGCACTGAGATTTGAATCTCCTATAATGAGTATCTTTTTGTGTACTACCAAGTCCCAATCGGTCAATTTCCGTTGGGTATTGATGTGCCTGTACACTTTAAATCTTTGTGGCAGCGGAGAAGTGAATCTGTCAAATGACTCCTCAAAAATGTCCTCATCGGTATCATTTTCCCGATGGACTTGAGCAATGACTTGCCTGGATGTATCTGTCACAGCCTGAGCTTCGGCTTGTGTTCCGGCTTGCTCCCTATCTTCCTCCGCTTGCCTTTCCTCAAAGAGGTTTCCCAGCTCCGGCTCTGTAGAGGTATGGGTAGTACGTCGCTCTTGTTCCCCCATATCCTCCACTTCTTCAACTCGCAAATTTTCCTCCGTAAAAGCCACCCCTCTGCGTCTCCTTGACGTCCTCTGTTCCTCCCTAGGCTCCAGGGGAACTTCCATCTGTGGGTGACTCTGCTGCTGCTCTTGCATCTGGGTACCTTGATCAGTCATTGTTGCCACTGAACTCTTGGTTGTGGGTTGTTGTTTGCCACTAGTCTGGACAATACTGTCCGTTTGTTGTGGAACCCGCGCCTGTCCTAACTCCCTGCCATCACTCCTGGCAGTGATCAACGCCTCAGCGTGGTCGATTTCGTCCTGTGTAATGCGGGCAACATTCCGCTTAGCCCAACGAACTGCCACTTCGAATGCCTCCTTCCAATCTGGAGTGAGAAGACCCGAAAGTTCCTCCAAAAGTTCCTCAATCCCTGCTTCGTAATGCTCCATTAGGATCAAATAAGTGGTATGACCCCAATTTTTGGCGTTTCCAGCTATCAGGTCCACCGTACGTGGTTTGGGAGCTGCAGGCTTTATCATTTCCGCTAGCATCTTGACCATCCTCGATATCATACGAGGCTCTGACTTGCCAGGCTTCTGAGCCACGTTTTGCAAGTGGTGTACCATCTTCATTAGCGCATGCAATTTACGCACTAACTTCCCAAATTGGGGGCTAGCTGCTTCTCGCCTGACTTCAGGTCCAGCCGGCCGAGGAAAAGTCCAGCTTTGTCTCGCTGGTTGTGGATAGTTTCCACGAACCACGGCAGCATAAGATCGGGATTGGGGACCAGAATAACATGCAGCCCTAGGGGGAGGCACTGGCCGGTTAGGGAAGGGGAAACGGTCCCTTCTCCCAAAGGAGAAGGAAGGTGCACTGTCCTTCCTCCCATCAGACCACCCGTAGTTCCGGTCCCTGTAGGGTCCCCGGTCACGCTTGGCCCGCCGGCCATAGCGGACCACTGTCCATCCGTCCATAGTTTGTCTCTATTTTTTGTTAATTTTTTGATTTTTTAATTTTTTTTGTTTTTTGTGTTTTATTTTTGATGTAAAAAAATCAACTAAAAAAGCTTTCCCAAATGGGGAAAGTAAATTCCAAAAACCAAAATTGTTTTAAATGAAAAAAATGTTTTTATTTAAGTTATAATAAACAAAAGAAGGTGTGCCCTAAAAAACGCGACGTTTCGACCTAAATAGGTCTTCCTCAGGCTTACGGCACACTAAAAATATTTTTGTGGCTTGCTGTGTGTGGCTGGTGTCGAGCTGCTCATGTGCACTCATCAGTGTCCAAAGCCGAAATGAGCTCTTGGGCTGATGCACTGCCTTTTATACCCCCCCAAAAAATGTCCAATGTTAACTTTGTGTTTTTGCTTTTTGCATCTCCCCTTTTCATTTTAGCCCCGCCCCCTTTCCTTTCTTTTACTACTATACATGCCAATTGCAATAGTATGAATTTATATTAATAATGCCTTCTAAAATAAATTATTATGAATTATATTATATTATATACACTATAATTTTATTTAAGAATCATAAAATAGATTTTAAATATTTATATTAAATATGAAATTTAATTAATTATTTTTTTATTTTTTATTTAAGGGGGTTGGGGTTAGAGTAAAAATTAGGGTTAGGGGTCGCCATAAACTTGGGTTTTAGATCTGAAATTATAATTCAATTTAGGGGTAAGGGTTGGGATGAGGGCTAAGGTAGGAAATGGTTGAGGTTAGGACTAATAATGGGATTGGCTCTAAAATTCAAAAATGAAATTATAACCCAAATCTGATGGTTGGGATTAGGGCCAAAGTGTGCTGGTTGGGATTAGGACAAAAGTCTATTAGTTGAGATTAGAGTCGAGATCTAATGGTTGGGATTAGGGCTTAAATCAAATGGTTGGGGTTAGGGCCTAAATTAAATGGTTGGGATTAGGGCCAAAATCAACTGATTGGGATTAGGGCCAAAATCAAATGGTTGGGTTTAGAGCCCAAGTCCATGATTGGGATTAGAACCAAATTGCAATAGTTGGGGTTAGGATGAGGGCCAGATTATGCCTAAATTTGTGAATGAACTAAATACCTATAACTCTAGTTCAGAATTTCCTTTTTCCAATCAATTATACTTTACATTCATCCCAAATGGCTAGGGTTAGGGATAGAAAAGTTATTCCGCCCCCCGTAGGGAACGGAAATAGCACTCGCCATCCACCCATCCCTACGGTCCTGGTACGGAGGGCGAGCCGGCCGGCGTCGCCCCCTCCGTTGGACCAGGATCCAATCACCCATAACGAGGGTGTACTTATCTCTTTTGTTATTTCTCTAAATTGTTTTTGTTGTTTTTGTTTTTATATATTTTTTTTATATTTTTTGTTTTTTTGTTAATTTTTAAGAAAAAATAAAAAAATAAAATATGTACTAAAATTAAAAGTAATAAACTGAAGAAGGTGTGTCCCGTAACACGACGTTTCGACTCTCACTGAGTCTTCTTCAGGTGATGGACACACACAAAAACTAACTGTGTCTGGCTGGCAAGAGGTCTGCGTCTCATGAAATCCAAAAGCAAAATGAGCCTCCCCTAAAGCTCCTCCCCTTTTATACTCCGTTTTTTTTCATTGGTTTAAAAATGTGGTTTCATGTCTTTCTGTTTTAGAATGTTTTAACCCTATATTGCCCTTATAAAATCGACTATCCTGACAAAAAAGTATTTTTAATATGAATGTTTTTAATAATATGAACTATTACTGCTACTATGTATGAATTTTAAGCATATATTTATTCATATTTATGTATTTATTTATTTATTTATTATAATGAATTTATTTATAAAATGAAATTTGAAATATGAATTGCAATATATAAATTAAAAATAAGCCAGAATTAGGGTTGAGTTTAGTGCCAAAATTAGGGTTGGGTTTAGAGCCTAAAATCAGGGTTGGGTTTAGGGCCAGAATTAGGGTTGGGTTTAGGGCCAAAAGGGTTAAGGTTAAGTTTAGGGGATCTAACCAGGATAGGGGTAAGAACAAATTTTTACCAGAATCTGGGTTGGGATTAGGGCCTATATTGGGGTTGGGTTGGGTTTAGGATCTAAATTGAGGTTGAGGTTAAGTTTAGGGGATACAACCAGGATAGGGATAGGGACAAAGAAAATAAATGGGTTGGGATTAGGGCCTGAAATTTGGGTTAGACTAGGGTTCAGACAACCAGGATAGGGATAGGGACAAAGAAAATAAATGGGTTGGGATTAGGGCCTGAAATTTGGGTTAGACTAGGGTTCAGAATCTACCACGTCCAATAATACTCATCTATATGTCATATTCAAACCAAATGGTTCCCTTGTCCCTAATAAATATATCCAATGTCTCTCAAACTTTTTCCTCTCAAAGTCAGTCCAATTAATATGTTTTTGGAGTCCAGCCATTCTGACAGAGTTCAAACCGTGGATCAAAAAATGTTTAACTAATGGTGTTTCCACTTCTCGTCTATTTCTTATATTGTACCTATGTTGGTACATCCTTGTAGATAATGAATTTTTAGTCTCCCCCACATACTTAATGCCACATTTGGCACAAAATATGAGATAAATACAGTTTGTGGAGCGGGGGCTAAATCCTTGTGAAATTTTAATAATAGTTTTCTCCTTACTATTACGTACGAAATGTAAGTTGCAAAAATCCGCGTCCAATAATTGGCGCCTCCGCTGTGCTTGTAAAGGTGGTAGCTTAGCTCTTACCAAAACATCTTTCAAATTTTTATTTCGCCTGTAGGCTGAAATTACTTTAGAATTTGGGATAACTCCCGGAATATCTATCAGCCTACCAAAATTATTCTTAACCTTTTGATTCATAATCAGGCTAGTACTTGAAAAGGTAGTAATTAGAGGAATTAAATTCCCATCATCCCTTTCCTTTCTTTGCTGAAAGGTTTTAAAACACTGCCTTAAAAATGACCTGGTATAACCCCTTTCATACAATGCTTTGAAAAGAATATGGACAGCTTCCATAAAAGTCTCTTGTCTGGTGCAAATTTTCTTAAATCTAAGAATTTGAGATTTCACTATGCCCCGAAAGGTATGCTGTGGATGAAAGCTGGTTCTGTGCAATAAGGCGTGTGTGTCAGTTTTTTTGAAAAATACTTTTATGTCTAATTTATGAGTGTTTTGAAAATCTGGTCCTTTATAAACTGTGGTATCCAAGAAATCTATCAAATTTTCATGGATCTCCGCCTTAAGCTGAATTGAGGTATCATGGGAATTTAAAGTATCCAAAAATTGTTGGAACTCACTTCTAGAACCCGTCCAAATTCCCCAAATATCATCAAGAAAACGTAAATAATGAAATGGTTTGATGTGGCATTTCCTAAAAACTTCCTCCTCCCAATTAGCCATAAAAATATTTGCATAGGCTGGGGCAAATCTTTTCCCCATTGCCGTACCCTTAATTTGCAAATAAAATTCTCCATTGTAAACAAAATCATTCCTTGTTAAATTAATCTCTAACAGCTGCAATAATTCAGCATCTGGCCGTTTGGGATCGGGATACCTTGAAAAACATTTTTTTACGGCATTGATACCACTCAAAATATCTATATTAGTGTACAAACTAATCACATCCATAGAAAAGAAATAGGAATTGGACGGTATCTGCAAATTCTTAACAATCTGAATGAAATGATAAGTATCTTTTAAATAGGCAGGATGTCTATTTGACAGGGGATTCAAATAATAGTCAATATATTCAGCTGTGTAATAAGTCTCACTACCACAATCTGAGACTATTGGACGTCCAGGGGGAACTTCAAATGGAACGGTCCAACTTTTTGGATCCTTATGTATTTTAGGTAAAACATAAAATCGTCTTTCTCGAGGCTGTGAAGTCCCTTTTAAGTATTTCCTCTGTTTTTCATTAATGAATTTCTTCTTTTTTAATGTATTTAAAATGTTGTCAATTAAAGGAATGGTCTCCATGAAAATGGGTTTGTCTAATTTTTTATAATACACTGTATCATTCAACTGTCGTTGTACTTCTAAATCATACTGTTCCCTACTTAATATCACCACGGTTGCCCCCTTGTCCGCCGGCTTAATTATAATGTGTTTAGCATTTTTTAATTCCTTGATAGCTTTAACCTCCTCTATTGTCAAATTAAAATTCTCCTTGAATGATCTATAATATCTCTCCAGGAGGTGTTTATCTTCCTCTATTAAATTAATAATTTCGATCGGAAGTTTATTTCGAGGAGGTGTCCAATTAGAATTCTCTGTGAAAGGAGGTATTTCTTTCTTATTTGAATTCCTAAAGTACCACGCCAATTGGATTTTCCTGTGATAGTTTTGTAAATCCCATTCTAGTTGAATTTTCTGTGTCCTGCCTATATTTAAAGAAGGTACAAAAGTAAGACCCTTATTTAAAACATCAAATTGTGGTTTAGATAAAGAAAAGTTTTTAGCCAGAACCACAACGTTCTTTGTGGAAACGGACTGTAGTCCCTCAACCCCCTCGTATATAGGACTTAGAGGGTGGTTAAGTTTAAAAGAACAACCCAATGTTCCAAGATTGCTCTGGCTGTCTTCTTAGTCCAATGGACATTGTCCTTTTCTGTGTGAAATTCCCTATTTTCAAGTGCCGAGAGGCAGGGCATATTCCTCTCAATGTGACCGTTCAATGTTCTCAATGTCCGCTGTTCATCTCTGGCCAAGGACGAAGAAAAGTTTATCAATGGAACCCACACCTCAGCATAGGGGAACTTTCTCCTGGCAGCCCTAACTGCCCCTTGTAGCTGCTTAACTGAGGTCTCTCTTGCCTTCTGATTCCTGTGGTTAATGCCAAAGGACAACACAACTTTTTCCACAGTCACACTGCTTGTTGCCTTTTTCATTAATGCCTCTGCATGGCGAAAATTTGCCCCCGGATAACAGTCTATTTGTAGATCTGGAATGTCGTAGGGTGGCATCCTGGAGAGGTTGGAATCCCCTATTATCAGCCATTTGCGTCTAACGCTGAGACCCCAATCTATCATCTTACGCTCCGAGTTGACATGTCTTGTCACTCGTTGAAGCTGCTGTCTTGGAGTCATTGTCTCTTCAAATGATTCCCAGGCAGTATCATCTGCCTCCCCTGCTGCATAATGCACCTGGGCTTCTGTGATTTCCTCAACTGTTCCCACATTTTTGTCCAAGGAAGACGTTTGATTCTCTGTCCAAGGTGTGGAACCGAACAAATCCTCAATATCGTGGAGAGCAGAGCCTTCCGTAGGATCTTCCTGTCTTTCCGGTGGTGGAGGCATCTCCTCCCTCTCCTCTGCCAAGTCCAAGAATAAATCCTCTGTGAATACCACACCCCTACGTCTCCCATGCTGTCTTTGCTCCATAGCTTCCCCTTGTGGTGGACGTACATCCAAAATCTGGGGTGGTGTCTCTGGCACCAGTGGTACATCCTCCTCCACGGAGGTTCCAGCTTGTGCGGACTGTGAGGCTTGATTTGTCCTCTGATCGGCCCCTTCAGTCATTGTTGCCACCGTAGCTGTTGTGGCTGTAGTCTGATGTGGCCTACGGGTACCATCTCCAGTGTCACCACGTGGCTGATTGTCACCACTGCATCTGGCTGTAATCAGCGCTTCCGCATGATCGATGACCTCCTGGGTTAACCTTGTGAGGTTTCGTTTGGCCCATCTGACCGCCAGTTGAAATGGCTCCTTCCAGTCCTGCACCACAAGTTTGGAGATGTCTTCCAATAATTTCTCCAGACCCTCTTCATAATGTTCTTGCAGGATCTGTTGAGTGGTGTGACCCCAATTCTCCGCATTTCCCTTGATCATTTCCAGGGTCAGATCCGTAGGAGATGAAGGTCTTATCATCGTAGACAAAATGCCCACCATCTTGGCAATCATCTTGGGTGGCTCTTTCCCTGGCTTTGGAGCCACATTTTGAAGGTGATGCACCATTTTAATCAAGGCATGCATCTTGCTGGCAAGCTGCTTTAGTTGTGGGCCAGCTGGCAGCCGTTTAATTTGTTCGGACCCCGTAGACTGCGGAGGAAAAAATCTACGTGCCGGTCTACGGAAGTCTTGACGCACCACATCCGCGTACGATCTTGATTGTGGACCCCAATAACGGGAATTTGTGGGTGGAGGCACTGGCCGGTTAGGGATAGAAAAGTTATTCCGCCCCCCGTAGGGAACGGAAATAGCACTCGCCATCCACCCATCCCTACGGTCCTGGTACGGAGGGCGAGCCGGCCGGCGTCGCCCCCTCCGTTGGACCAGGATCCAATCACCCATAACGAGGGTGTACTTATCTCTTTTGTTATTTCTCTAAATTGTTTT